>NW_028120566.1:0-117577 GCF_965178545.1 Coloeus monedula | reverse complement strand
GGGGTCGGCCATCGCCCCCGCGCATGCGCAGTGGGGGTGGGGGGCCGGCCGGCGCGCCCGCGCATGCGCAGTGGGGGTGGGGGGCCGCCCAGCTCTCCCGCGCATGCGCAGTGGGGTGGGGGGCCGGCCAGCGCCCCCGCGCATGCGCAGTGGGGTGGGGGGCCGGCCAGCGCGCCCGCGCATGCGCAGTGGGAGGGGGGGGTAGGGCCAGCCCGCCCGCGCATGCGCAGTGGGGTGGGGGGGGCCCAGCCTGGGGGTGCCTTTTGTTCTGGTCCTCCGTGGGGCTGCCTTGAGAGCGGAATCAAGGTTGGAAAAGACCTCGGAGATCACTGAGTGCCACCAGCAGCAGCACGGCCAGCGCTGACCACGTCCGACCATGCCACAGCCACAGGTGTTGGAGCACTCCCAGGGGTGGGCACTCCAAACCTCCCTGGGCAGCTGTGCCAAGGCCTGAGCGCCCTTTCCATGGAGGAATTTCCCCAATATCCACCCTGAGCCTCCCCTGGCCCAGCCTGAGGCCGTTCCCTCTCCTCCTGTCCCTGTTCCCTGGGAGCAGAACCCGACCCCCCCGGCTGCCCCCTCCTGTCAGGGACTTGTGCAGAGCCACAAGGTCCCGCCTGAGCCTCCTTTGCTCCGGGCTGTGCCCCTTTCCCAGCTCTCTCAGGAACTCTCCAGCCCCTTGCCAGCTCCGTTCCGTTGCCTGGACTCGCTGCAGCCCCTCCGTGTCCCTCTTGTCCCAGAGGTGCTGCCAGCACTGCAGGTGCCCCAGCAGTGCCAGCACAGGGACGGGCCCAGCGCACCCGCGCATGCGCAGTGGGGAGGGGGGGGGCCCAGCGCGCCCGCGCATGCGCAGTGGTGTGGGGGGGGGGCCAGCGCGCCCGCGCATGCGCAGAGGGGGTGGGGGGGGGCCGTCCAGCTCTCCCGCGCATGCGCAGTGGGGTGGGGGTAGGGCCAGCGCACCCGCGCATGCGCAGTGGGGGGTGGGGGGGGCCCAGCGCGCCCGCGCATGCGCAGTGGTGTGGGGGGGTCGGCCATCGCCCCCGCGCATGCGCAGTGGGGTGGGGGGCCGGCCGGCGCGCCCGCGCATGCGCAGTGGGTGTGGGGGGGCCGTCCAGCTCTCCCGCGCATGCGCAGTCGGGTGGGGGTAGGGCCAGCGCCCCCGCGCATGCGCAGTGGGGTGGGGGGCCGGCCAGCGCGCCCGCGCATGCGCAGTGGGAGGGGGGGGGTAGGGCCAGCGCGCCCGCGCATGCGCAGTGGGGTGGGAGTAGCCCAGCCTGGGGGTGCCTTTTGTTCTGGTCCTCCGTGGGGCTGCCTTGAGAGCGGAATCAAGGTTGGAAAAGACCTCGGAGATCACTGAGTGCCACCAGCAGCAGCACGGCCAGCGCTGACCACGTCCGTCCATGCCACAGCCACAGGTGTTGGAGCACTCCCAGGGGTGGGCACTCCAAACCTCCCTGGGCAGCTGTGCCAAGGCCTGAGCGCCCTTTCCATGGAGGAATTTCCCCAATATCCACCCTGAGCCCAGCCTGGCCCAGCCTGAGGCCGTTCCCTCTCCTCCTGTCCCTGTTCCCTGGGAGCAGAACCCGACCCCCCCGGCTGCCCCCTCCTGTCAGGGACTTGTGCAGAGCCACAAGGTCCCGCCTGAGCCTCCTTTGCTCCGGGCTGTGCCCCTTTCCCAGCTCTCTCAGGAACTCTCCAGCCCCTTGCCAGCTCCGTTCCGTTGCCTGGACTCGCTCCAGCCCCTCCGTGTCCCTCTTGTCCCAGAGGTGCTGCCAGCACTGCAGGTGCCCCAGCAGTGCCAGCACAGGGACGGGCCCAGCGCACCCGCGCATGCGCAGTGGGGAGGGGGGGGGGGCCCAGCGCGCCCGCGCATGCGCAGTGGTGTGGGGGGGGGGTCGGCCATCGCCCCCGCGCATGCGCAAAGGGGGTGGGGGGGGCCGTCCAGCTCTCCCGCGCATGCGCAGTGGGGTGGGGGTAGGGCCAGCGCACCCGCGCATGCGCAGTGGGGGGTGGGGGGGGCCCAGCGCGCCCGCGCATGCGCAGTGGGGTGTGGGGGGGGTCGGCCATCGCCCCCGCGCATGCGCAGTGGGGTGGGGGGCCGGCCGGCGCGCCCGCGCATGCGCAGTGGGGGTCGGGGCGGCCGTCCAGCTCTCCCGCGCATGCGCAGTGGGGTGGGGGCAGGGCCAGCGCCCCCGCGCATGCGCAGTGGGGTGGGGCGCCGGCCAGCGCGCCCGCGCATGCGCAGTGGGAGGGGGGGTAGGGCCAGCGCACCCGCGCATGCGCAGTGGGGGGTGGGGGGGGCCCAGCGCGCCCGCGCATGCGCAGTGGTGTGGGGGGGGTCGGCCATCGCCCCCGCGCATGCGCAGTGGGGGTGGGGGGCCGGCCGGCGCGCCCGCGCATGCGCAGTGGGAGGGGGGGTAGGGCCAGCGCCCCCGCGCTTGCGCAGTGGGGTGGGGGGGGCCGTCCAGCTCTCCCGCGCATGCGCAGTGGGGTGGGGGTAGGGCCAGCGCACCCGCGCATGCGCAGTGGGGTGTGGGGGGGCCCCAGCGCGCCCGCGCATGCGCAGTGGTGTGGGGGGGGTCGGCCATCGCCCCCGCGCATGCGCAGTGGGGGTGGGGGGCCGGCCGGCGCGCCCGCGCATGCGCAGTGGGGGTGGGGGGCCGCCCAGCTCTCCCGCGCATGCGCAGTGGGGTGGGGGGCCGGCCAGCGCCCCCGCGCATGCGCAGTGGGGTGGGGGGGGCCCAGCCTGGGGGTGCCTTTTGTTCTGGTCCTCCGTGGGGCTGCCTTGAGAGCGGAATCAAGGTTGTAAAAGACCTCGGAGATCACTGAGTGCCACCAGCTGCAGCACGGCCAGCGCTGACCACGTCCGACCATGCCACAGCCACAGGTGTTGGAGCACTCCCAGGGGTGGGCACTCCAAACCTCCCTGGGCAGCTGTGCCAAGGCCTGAGCGCCCTTTCCATGGAGGAATTTCCCCAATATCCACCCTGAGCCTCCCCTGGCCCAGCCTGAGGCCGTTCCCTCTCCTCCTGTCCCTGTTCCCTGGGAGCAGAACCCGACCCCCCCGGCTGCCCCCTCCTGTCAGGGACTTGTGCAGAGCCACAAGGTCCCGCCTGAGCCTCCTTTGCTCCGGGCTGTGCCCCTTTCCCAGCTCTCTCAGGAACTCTCCAGCCCCTTGCCAGCTCCGTTCCGTTGCCTGGACTCGCTCCAGCCCCTCCGTGTCCCTCTTGTCCCAGAGGTGCTGCCAGCACTGCAGGTGCCCCAGCAGTGCCAGCACAGGGACGGGCCCAGCGCACCCGCGCATGCGCAGTGGGGAGGGGGGGGGGCCCAGCGCGCCCGCGCATGCGCAGTGGTGTGGGGGGGGGGGGCCAGCGCGCCCGCGCATGCGCAGAGGGGGTGGGGGGGGGCCGTCCAGCTCTCCCGCGCATGCGCAGTGGGGTGGGGGTAGGGCCAGCGCACCCGCGCATGCGCAGTGGGGGGTGGGGGGGGCCCAGCGCGCCCGCGCATGCGCAGTGGTGTGGGGGGGTCGGCCATCGCCCCCGCGCATGCGCAGTGGGGGTGGGGGGCCGGCCGGCGCGCCCGCGCATGCGCAGTGGGGGTGGGGGGGCCGTCCAGCTCTCCCGCGCATGCGCAGTCGGGTGGGGGTAGGGCCAGCGCCCCCGCGCATGCGCAGTGGGGTGGGGGGCCGGCCAGCGCGCCCGCGCATGCGCAGTGGGAGGGGGGGTAGGGCCAGCGCGCCCGCGCATGCGCAGTGGGGTGGGAGTAGCCCAGCCTGGGGGTGCCTTTTGTTCTGGTCCTCCGTGGGGCTGCCTTGAGAGCGGAATCAAGGTTGGAAAAGACCTCGGAGATCACTGAGTGCCACCAGCAGCAGCACGGCCAGCGCTGACCACGTCCGTCCATGCCACAGCCACAGGTGTTGGAGCACTCCCAGGGGTGGGCACTCCAAACCTCCCTGGGCAGCTGTGCCAAGGCCTGAGCGCCCTTTCCATGGAGGAATTTCCCCAATATCCACCCTGAGCCCAGCCTGGCCCAGCCTGAGGCCGTTCCCTCTCCTCCTGTCCCTGTTCCCTGGGAGCAGAACCCGACCCCCCCGGCTGCCCCCTCCTGTCAGGGACTTGTGCAGAGCCACAAGGTCCCGCCTGAGCCTCCTTTGCTCCGGGCTGTGCCCCTTTCCCAGCTCTCTCAGGAACTCTCCAGCCCCTTCCCAGCTCCGTTCCCTTGCCTGGACTCGCTCCAGCCCCTCCGTGTCCCTCTTGTCCCAGAGGTGCTGCCAGCACTGCAGGTGCCCCAGCAGTGCCAGCACAGGGACGGGCCCAGCGCACCCGCGCATGCGCAGTGGGGAGGGGGGGGGGGCCCAGCGCGCCCGCGCATGCGCAGTGGTGTGGGGGGGGGTCGGCCATCGCCCCCGCGCATGCGCAAAGGGGGTGGGGGGGGCCGTCCAGCTCTCCCGCGCATGCGCAGTGGGGTGGGGGTAGGGCCAGCGCACCCGCGCATGCGCAGTGGGGGGTGGGGGGGGCCCAGCGCGCCGGCGCATGCGCAGTGGGGTGTGGGGGGGGTCGGCCATCGCCCCCGCGCATGCGCAGTGGGAGGGGGGGTAGGGCAGGCGCACCCGCGCATGCGCAGTGGGGGGTGGGGGGGGCCCAGCGCGCCCGCGCATGCGCAGTGGTGTGGGGGGGGGCCCAGCGCGCCCGCGCATGCGCAGAGGGGGTGGGGGGGGGGCCGTCCAGCTCTCCCGCGCATGCGCAGTGGGGTGGGGGTAGGGCCAGCGCACCCGCGCATGCGCAGTGGGGGGTGGGGGGGGCCCAGCGCGCCCGCGCATGCGCAGTGGGGTGGGGGGGGGGTCGGCCATCGCCCCCGCGCATGCGCAGTGGGGGTGGGGGGGGCCGTCCAGCTCTCCCGCGCATGCGCAGTGGGGTGGGGGCAGGGCCAGCGCCCCCGCGCATGCGCAGTGGGGTGGGGCGCCGGCCAGCGCGCCCGCGCATGCGCAGTGGGAGGGGGGGTAGGGCAGGCGCACCCGCGCATGCGCAGTGGGGGGTGGGGGGGGCCCAGCGCGCCCGCGCATGCGCAGTGGTGTGGGGGGGGGGTCGGCCATCGCCCCCGCGCATGCGCAGTGGGGTGGGGGGCCGGCCGGCGCGCCCGCGCATGCGCAGTGGGGGTGGGGGGGCCGTCCAGCTCTCCCGCGCATGCGCAGTGGGGTGGGGGCAGGGCCAGCGCCCCCGCGCATGCGCAGTGGGGTGGGGCGCCGGCCAGCGCGCCCGCGCATGCGCAGTGGGGGTGGGGGGGGTCGGCCATCGCCCCCGCGCATGCGCAGTGGGGTGGGGGGCCGGCCGGCGCGCCCGCGCATGCGCAGTGGGGGTGGGGGGGCCGTCCAGCTCTCCCGCGCATGCGCAGTGGGGTGGGGGTAGGGCCAGCGCCCCCGCGCATGCGCAGTGGGGTGGGGGTAGGGCCAGCGCCCCCGCGCATGCGCAGTGGGGTGGGGGTAGGCCCAGCCTGGGGGTGCCTTTTGTTCTGGTCCTCCGTGGGGCTGCCTTGAGAGCGGAATCAAGGTTGGAAAAGACCTCGGAGATCACTGAGTGCCACCAGCAGCAGCACGGCCAGCGCTGACCACGTCCGACCATGCCACAGCCACAGGTGTTGGAGCACTCCCAGGGGTGGGCACTCCAAACCTCCCTGGGCAGCTGTGCCAAGGCCTGAGCGCCCTTTCCATGGAGGAATTTCCCCAATATCCACCCTGAGCCTCCCCTGGCCCAGCCTGAGGCCGTTCCCTCTCCTCCTGTCCCTGTTCCCTGGGAGCAGAACCCGACCCCCCCGGCTGCCCCCTCCTGTCAGGGACTTGTGCAGAGCCACAAGGTCCCGCCTGAGCCTCCTTTGCTCCGGGCTGTGCCCCTTTCCCAGCTCTCTCAGGAACTCTCCAGCCCCTTGCCAGCTCCGTTCCGTTGCCTGGACTCGCTCCAGCCCCTCCGTGTCCCTCTTGTCCCAGAGGTGCTGCCAGCACTGCAGGTGCCCCAGCAGTGCCAGCACAGGGACGGGCCCAGCGCACCCGCGCATGCGCAGTGGGGTGGGGGGGTGGGGCCAGCGCGCCCGCGCATGCGCAGTGGGGGTGGGGGGGGGGCCGTCCAGCTCTCCCGCGCATGCGCAGAGGGGTGGGGGTAGGGCCAGCGCACCCGCGCATGCGCAGTGGGGGGTGGGGGGCCGGCCAGCTCTCCCGTGCATGCGCAGTGGGGTGGGGGTAGGGCCAGCTCCCCCGCGCATGCGCAGTGGGAGGGGGGGTAGGGCCAGTGCGCCCGCGCATGCGCAGTGGGGTGGGGGGGGCCCAGCCTGGGGGTGCCTTTTGTTCTGGTCCTCCGTGGGGCTGCCTTGAGAGCGGAATCAAGGTTGGAAAAGACCTCGGAGATCACTGAGTGCCACCAGCAGCAGCACGGCCAGCGCTGACCACGTCCGACCATGCCACAGCCACAGGTGTTGGAGCACTCCCAGGGGTGGGCACTCCAAACCTCCCTGGGCAGCTGTGCCAAGGCCTGAGCGCCCTTTCCATGGAGGAATTTCCCCAATATCCACCCTGAGCCTCCCCTGGCCCAGCCTGAGGCCGTTCCCTCTCCTCCTGTCCCTGTTCCCTGGGAGCAGAGCCCGACCCCCCCGGCTGCCCCCTCCTGTCAGGGACTTGTGCAGAGCCACAAGGTCCCGCCTGAGCCTCCTTTGCTCCGGGCTGTGCCCCTTTCCCAGCTCTCTCAGGAACTCTCCAGCCCCTTCCCAGCTCCGTTCCCTTGCCTGGACTCGCTCCAGCCCCTCCGTGTCCCTCTTGTCCCAGAGGTGCTGCCAGCACTGCAGGTGCCCCAGCAGTGCCAGCACAGGGACGGGCCCAGCGCACCCGCGCATGCGCAGTGGGGAGGGGGGGGGGGGGGCCCAGCGCGCCCGCGCATGCGCAGTGGTGTGGGGGGGGGTCGGCCATCGCCCCCGCGCATGCGCAAAGGGGGTGGGGGGGGCCGTCCAGCTCTCCCGCGCATGCGCAGTGGGGTGGGGGGGGTCGGCCATCGCCCCCGCGCATGCGCAGTGGGGGTGGGGGGCCGGCCGGCGCGCCCGCGCATGCGCAGTGGGGGTGGGGGGCCGCCCAGCTCTCCCGCGCATGCGCAGTGGGGTGGGGGGCCGGCCAGCGCCCCCGCGCATGCGCAGTGGGGTGGGGGGGGCCCAGCCTGGGGGTGCCTTTTGTTCTGGTCCTCCGTGGGGCTGCCTTGAGAGCGGAATCAAGGTTGGAAAAGACCTCGGAGATCACTGAGTGCCACCAGCAGCAGCACGGCCAGCGCTGACCACGTCCGACCATGCCACAGCCACAGGTGTTGGAGCACTCCCAGGGGTGGGCACTCCAAACCTCCCTGGGCAGCTGTGCCAAGGCCTGAGCGCCCTTTCCATGGAGGAATTTCCCCAATATCCACCCTGAGCCTCCCCTGGCCCAGCCTGAGGCCGTTCCCTCTCCTCCTGTCCCTGTTCCCTGGGAGCAGAACCCGACCCCCCCGGCTGCCCCCTCCTGTCAGGGACTTGTGCAGAGCCACAAGGTCCCGCCTGAGCCTCCTTTGCTCCGGGCTGTGCCCCTTTCCCAGCTCTCTCAGGAACTCTCCAGCCCCTTGCCAGCTCCGTTCCGTTGCCTGGACTCGCTCCAGCCCCTCCGTGTCCCTCTTGTCCCAGAGGTGCTGCCAGCACTGCAGGTGCCCCAGCAGTGCCAGCACAGGGACGGGCCCAGCGCACCCGCGCATGCGCAGTGGGGAGGGGGGGGGGCCCAGCGCGCCCGCGCATGCGCAGTGGTGTGGGGGGGGGGGGCAGCGCGCCCGCGCATGCGCAGAGGGGGTGGGGGGGGGCCGTCCAGCTCTCCCGCGCATGCGCAGTGGGGTGGGGGTAGGGCCAGCGCACCCGCGCATGCGCAGTGGGGGGTGGGGGGGGCCCAGCGCGCCCGCGCATGCGCAGTGGTGTGGGGGGGTCGGCCATCGCCCCCGCGCATGCGCAGTGGGGTGGGGGGCCGGCCGGCGCGCCCGCGCATGCGCAGTGGGGGTGGGGGGGCCGTCCAGCTCTCCCGCGCATGCGCAGTCGGGTGGGGGTAGGGCCAGCGCCCCCGCGCATGCGCAGTGGGGTGGGGGGCCGGCCAGCGCGCCCGCGCATGCGCAGTGGGAGGGGGGGTAGGGCCAGCGCGCCCGCGCATGCGCAGTGGGGTGGGAGTAGCCCAGCCTGGGGGTGCCTTTTGTTCTGGTCCTCCGTGGGGCTGCCTTGAGAGCGGAATCAAGGTTGGAAAAGACCTCGGAGATCACTGAGTGCCACCAGCAGCAGCACGGCCAGCGCTGACCACGTCCGTCCATGCCACAGCCACAGGTGTTGGAGCACTCCCAGGGGTGGGCACTCCAAACCTCCCTGGGCAGCTGTGCCAAGGCCTGAGCGCCCTTTCCATGGAGGAATTTCCCCAATATCCACCCTGAGCCCAGCCTGGCCCAGCCTGAGGCCGTTCCCTCTCCTCCTGTCCCTGTTCCCTGGGAGCAGAACCCGACCCCCCCGGCTGCCCCCTCCTGTCAGGGACTTGTGCAGAGCCACAAGGTCCCGCCTGAGCCTCCTTTGCTCCGGGCTGTGCCCCTTTCCCAGCTCTCTCAGGAACTCTCCAGCCCCTTCCCAGCTCCGTTCCCTTGCCTGGACTCGCTCCAGCCCCTCCGTGTCCCTCTTGTCCCAGAGGTGCTGCCAGCACTGCAGGTGCCCCAGCAGTGCCAGCACAGGGACGGGCCCAGCGCACCCGCGCATGCGCAGTGGGGAGGGGGGGGGGGGGCCCAGCGCGCCCGCGCATGCGCAGTGGTGTGGGGGGGGGTCGGCCATCGCCCCCGCGCATGCGCAAAGGGGGTGGGGGGGGCCGTCCAGCTCTCCCGCGCATGCGCAGTGGGGTGGGGGTAGGGCCAGCGCACCCGCGCATGCGCAGTGGGGGGTGGGGGGGGCCCAGCGCGCCGGCGCATGCGCAGTGGGGTGTGGGGGGGGTCGGCCATCGCCCCCGCGCATGCGCAGTGGGAGGGGGGGTAGGGCAGGCGCACCCGCGCATGCGCAGTGGGGGGTGGGGGGGGCCCAGCGCGCCCGCGCATGCGCAGTGGTGTGGGGGGGGGCCCAGCGCGCCCGCGCATGCGCAGAGGGGGTGGGGGGGGGGCCGTCCAGCTCTCCCGCGCATGCGCAGTGGGGTGGGGGTAGGGCCAGCGCCCCCGCGCATGCGCAGTGGGGTGGGGGTAGGGCCAGCGCCCCCGCGCATGCGCAGTGGGGTGGGGGGGGCCCAGCCTGGGGGTGCCTTTTGTTCTGGTCCTCCGTGGGGCTGCCTTGAGAGCGGAATCAAGGTTGGAAAAGACCTCGGAGATCACTGAGTGCCACCAGCAGCAGCACGGCCAGCGCTGACCACGTCCGACCATGCCACAGCCACAGGTGTTGGAGCACTCCCAGGGGTGGGCACTCCAAACCTCCCTGGGCAGCTGTGCCAAGGCCTGAGCGCCCTTTCCATGGAGGAATTTCCCCAATATCCACCCTGAGCCTCCCCTGGCCCAGCCTGAGGCCGTTCCCTCTCCTCCTGTCCCTGTTCCCTGGGAGCAGAGCCCGACCCCCCCGGCTGCCCCCTCCTGTCAGGGACTTGTGCAGAGCCACAAGGTCCCGCCTGAGCCTCCTTTGCTCCGGGCTGTGCCCCTTTCCCAGCTCTCTCAGGAACTCTCCAGCCCCTTGCCAGCTCCGTTCCGTTGCCTGGACTCGCTCCACCCCCTCCGTGTCCCTCTTGTCCCAGAGGTGCTGCCAGCACTGCAGGTGCCCCAGCAGTGCCAGCACAGGGACGGGCCCAGCGCGCCCGCGCGTGCGCAGTGGGGAGGAGGGGGGGGCCCAGCGTGCCCGCGCATGCGCAGTGGGGAGGGTGGGGGGCCGTCCAGCTCTACCGCGCATGCGCAGTGGGGGTGGGGGGGTAGGGCCAGCGCGCCCGCGCATGCGCAGTGGTGTGGGGGGGGGGCCAGCGCGCCCGCGCATGCGCAGTGGGGGTGGGGGGGGCCGTCCAGCTCTCCCGCGCATGCGCAGTGGGGTGGGGGTAGGGCCAGCGCACCCGCGCATGCGCAGTGGGGGGTGGGGGGGGCCCAGCGCGCCCGCGCATGCGCAGTGGGGTGGGGGGGGGGGTCGGCCATCGCCCCCGCGCATGCGCAGTGGGGGTGGGGGGGGCCGTCCAGCTCTCCCGCGCATGCGCAGTGGGGTGGGGGCAGGGCCAGCGCCCCCGCGCATGCGCAGTGGGGTGGGGCGCCGGCCAGCGCGCCCGCGCATGCGCAGTGGGAGGGGGGGTAGGGCAGGCGCACCCGCGCATGCGCAGTGGGGGGTGGGGGGGGCCCAGCGCGCCCGCGCATGCGCAGTGGTGTGGGGGGGGGGTCGGCCATCGCCCCCGCGCATGCGCAGTGGGGTGGGGGGCCGGCCGGCGCGCCCGCGCATGCGCAGTGGGGGTGGGGGGGCCGTCCAGCTCTCCCGCGCATGCGCAGTGGGGTGGGGGCAGGGCCAGCGCCCCCGCGCATGCGCAGTGGGGTGGGGCGCCGGCCGGCGCGCCCGCGCATGCGCAGTGGGGGTGGGGGGGCCGTCCAGCTCTCCCGCGCATGCGCAGTGGGGTGGGGGTACGGCCAGCGCCCCCGCGCATGCGCAGTGGGGTGGGGGTAGGGCCAGCGCCCCCGCGCATGCGCAGTGGGGTGGGGGGGGCCCAGCCTGGGGGTGCCTTTTGTTCTGGTCCTCCGTGGGGCTGCCTTGAGAGCGGAATCAAGGTTGGAAAAGACCTCGGAGATCACTGAGTGCCACCAGCAGCAGCACGGCCAGCGCTGACCACGTCCGACCATGCCACAGCCACAGGTGTTGGAGCACTCCCAGGGGTGGGCACTCCAAACCTCCCTGGGCAGCTGTGCCAAGGCCTGAGCGCCCTTTCCATGGAGGAATTTCCCCAATATCCACCCTGAGCCTCCCCTGGCCCAGCCTGAGGCCGTTCCCTCTCCTCCTGTCCCTGTTCCCTGGGAGCAGAGCCCGACCCCCCCGGCTGCCCCCTCCTGTCAGGGACTTGTGCAGAGCCACAAGGTCCCGCCTGAGCCTCCTTTGCTCCGGGCTGTGCCCCTTTCCCAGCTCTCTCAGGAACTCTCCAGCCCCTTGCCAGCTCCGTTCCGTTGCCTGGACTCGCTCCAGCCCCTCCGTGTCCCTCTTGTCCCAGAGGTGCTGCCAGCACTGCAGGTGCCCCAGCAGTGCCAGCACAGGGACGGGCCCAGCGCGCCCGCGCGTGCGCAGTGGGGAGGAGGGGGGGGCCCAGCGTGCCCGCGCATGCGCAGTGGGGAGGGTGGGGGGCCGTCCAGCTCTACCGCGCATGCGCAGTGGGGGTGGGGGGGGTCGGCCATCGCCCCCGCGCATGCGCAGTGGGGTGGGGGGCCGGCCGGCGCGCCCGCGCATGCGCAGTGGGGGTGGGGGGGCCGTCCAGCTCTCCCGCGCATGCGCAGTGGGGTGGGGGTAGGGCCAGCGCCCCCGCGCATGCGCAGTGGGGTGGGGGTAGGGCCAGCGCCCCCGCGCATGCGCAGTGGGGTGGGGGTAGGCCCAGCCTGGGGGTGCCTTTTGTTCTGGTCCTCCGTGGGGCTGCCTTGAGAGCGGAATCAAGGTTGGAAAAGACCTCGGAGATCACTGAGTGCCACCAGCAGCAGCACGGCCAGCGCTGACCACGTCCGCCCATGCCACAGCCACAGGTGTTGGAGCACTCCCAGGGGTGGGCACTCCAAACCTCCCTGGGCAGCTGTGCCAAGGCCTGAGCGCCCTTTCCATGGAGGAATTTCCCCAATATCCACCCTGAGCCTCCCCTGGCCCAGCCTGAGGCCGTTCCCTCTCCTCCTGTCCCTGTTCCCTGGGAGCAGAACCCGACCCCCCCGGCTGCCCCCTCCTGTCAGGGACTTGTGCAGAGCCACAAGGTCCCGCCTGAGCCTCCTTTGCTCCGGGCTGTGCCCCTTTCCCAGCTCTCTCAGGAACTCTCCAGCCCCTTGCCAGCTCCGTTCCGTTGCCTGGACTCGCTCCAGCCCCTCCGTGTCCCTCTTGTCCCAGAGGTGCTGCCAGCACTGCAGGTGCCCCAGCAGTGCCAGCACAGGGACGGGCCCAGCGCACCCGCGCATGCGCAGTGGGGTGGGGGGGTGGGGCCAGCGCGCCCGCGCATGCGCAGTGGGGGTGGGGGGGGGGCCGTCCAGCTCTCCCGCGCATGCGCAGAGGGGTGGGGGTAGGGCCAGCGCACCCGCGCATGCGCAGTGGGGGGTGGGGGGCCGGCCAGCTCTCCCGTGCATGCGCAGTGGGGTGGGGGTAGGGCCAGCTCCCCCGCGCATGCGCAGTGGGAGGGGGGGTAGGGCCAGTGCGCCCGCGCATGCGCAGTGGGGTGGGGGGGGCCCAGCCTGGGGGTGCCTTTTGTTCTGGTCCTCCGTGGGGCTGCCTTGAGAGCGGAATCAAGGTTGGAAAAGACCTCGGAGATCACTGAGTGCCACCAGCAGCAGCACGGCCAGCGCTGACCACGTCCGACCATGCCACAGCCACAGGTGTTGGAGCACTCCCAGGGGTGGGCACTCCAAACCTCCCTGGGCAGCTGTGCCAAGGCCTGAGCGCCCTTTCCATGGAGGAATTTCCCCAATATCCACCCTGAGCCTCCCCTGGCCCAGCCTGAGGCCGTTCCCTCTCCTCCTGTCCCTGTTCCCTGGGAGCAGAGCCCGACCCCCCCGGCTGCCCCCTCCTGTCAGGGACTTGTGCAGAGCCACAAGGTCCCGCCTGAGCCTCCTTTGCTCCGGGCTGTGCCCCTTTCCCAGCTCTCTCAGGAACTCTCCAGCCCCTTGCCAGCTCCGTTCCGTTGCCTGGACTCGCTCCAGCCCCTCCGTGTCCCTCTTGTCCCAGAGGTGCTGCCAGCACTGCAGGTGCCCCAGCAGTGCCAGCACAGGGACGGGCCCAGCGCGCCCGCGCGTGCGCAGTGGGGAGGAGGGGGGGGCCCAGCGTGCCCGCGCATGCGCAGTGGGGAGGGTGGGGGGCCGTCCAGCTCTACCGCGCATGCGCAGTGGGGGTGGGGGGGTAGGGCCAGCGCGCCCGCGCATGCGCAGTGGTGTGGGGGGGGGGCCAGCGCGCCCGCGCATGCGCAGTGGGGGTGGGGGGGGCCGTCCAGCTCTCCCGCGCATGCGCAGTGGGGTGGGGGTAGGGCCAGCGCACCCGCGCATGCGCAGTGGGGGGTGGGGGGGGCCCAGCGCGCCCGCGCATGCGCAGTGGGGTGGGGGGGGGGTCGGCCATCGCCCCCGCGCATGCGCAGTGGGGTGGGGGGCCGGCCGGCGCGCCCGCGCATGCGCAGTGGGGGTGGGGGGGCCGTCCAGCTCTCCCGCGCATGCGCAGTGGGGTGGGGGTAGGGCCAGCGCACCCGCGCATGCGCACTGGGGGGTGGGGGGGGCCCAGCGCGCCCGCGCATGCGCAGTGGGGTGGGGGGGGGGTCGGCCATCGCCCCCGCGCATGCGCAGAGGGGGTGGGGGGGGGCCGTCCAGCTCTCCCGCGCATGCGCAGTGGGGTGGGGGTAGGGCCAGCGCACCCGCGCATGCGCAGTGGGGGGTGGGGGGGGCCCAGCGCGCCCGCGCATGCGCAGTGGTGTGGGGGGGTCGGCCATCGCCCCCGCGCATGCGCAGTGGGGTGGGGGGCCGGCCGGCGCGCCCGCGCATGCGCAGTGGGGGTGGGGGGGCCGTCCAGCTCTCCCGCGCATGCGCAGTCGGGTGGGGGTAGGGCCAGCGCCCCCGCGCATGCGCAGTGGGGTGGGGGGCCGGCCAGCGCGCCCGCGCATGCGCAGTGGGAGGGGGGGTAGGGCCAGCGCGCCCGCGCATGCGCAGTGGGGTGGGAGTAGCCCAGCCTGGGGGTGCCTTTTGTTCTGGTCCTCCGTGGGGCTGCCTTGAGAGCGGAATCAAGGTTGGAAAAGACCTCGGAGATCACTGAGTGCCACCAGCAGCAGCACGGCCAGCGCTGACCACGTCCGTCCATGCCACAGCCACAGGTGTTGGAGCACTCCCAGGGGTGGGCACTCCAAACCTCCCTGGGCAGCTGTGCCAAGGCCTGAGCGCCCTTTCCATGGAGGAATTTCCCCAATATCCACCCTGAGCCCAGCCTGGCCCAGCCTGAGGCCGTTCCCTCTCCTCCTGTCCCTGTTCCCTGGGAGCAGAACCCGACCCCCCCGGCTGCCCCCTCCTGTCAGGGACTTGTGCAGAGCCACAAGGTCCCGCCTGAGCCTCCTTTGCTCCGGGCTGTGCCCCTTTCCCAGCTCTCTCAGGAACTCTCCAGCCCCTTGCCAGCTCCGTTCCCTTGCCTGGACTCGCTCCAGCCCCTCCGTGTCCCTCTTGTCCCAGAGGTGCTGCCAGCACTGCAGGTGCCCCAGCAGTGCCAGCACAGGGACGGGCCCAGCGCACCCGCGCATGCGCAGTGGGGAGGGGGGGGGGGGGCCCAGCGCGCCCGCGCATGCGCAGTGGTGTGGGGGGGGGTCGGCCATCGCCCCCGCGCATGCGCAAAGGGGGTGGGGGGGGCCGTCCAGCTCTCCCGCGCATGCGCAGTGGGGTGGGGGTAGGGCCAGCGCACCCGCGCATGCGCAGTGGGGGGTGGGGGGGGCCCAGCGCGCCGGCGCATGCGCAGTGGGGTGTGGGGGGGGTCGGCCATCGTCCCCGCGCATGCGCAGTGGGAGGGGGGGTAGGGCAGGCGCACCCGCGCATGCGCAGTGGGGGGTGGGGGGGGCCCAGCGCGCCCGCGCATGCGCAGGGGTGTGGGGGGGTCGGCCATCGCCCCCGCGCATGCGCAGTGGGGGTGGGGGGCCGGCCGGCGCCCCCGCGCATGCGCAGTGGGGTGGGGGGCCGGCCAGCGCGCCCGCGCATGCGCAGTGGGGGGGGGGGTAGGGCCAGCGCGCCCGCGCATGCGCAGTGGGGTGGGGGGGGCCCAGCCTGGGGGTGCCTTTTGTTCTGGTCCTCCGTGGGGCTGCCTTGAGAGCGGAATCAAGGTTGGAAAAGACCTCGGAGATCACTGAGTGCCACCAGCAGCAGCACGGCCAGCGCTCACCACGTCCGTCCATGCCACAGCCACAGGTGTTGGAGCACTCCCAGGGGTGGGCACTCCAAACCTCCCTGGGCAGCTGTGCCAAGGCCTGAGCGCCCTTTCCATGGAGGAATTTCCCCAATATCCACCCTGAGCCTCCCCTGGCCCAGCCTGAGGCCGTTCCCTCTCCTCCTGTCCCTGTTCCCTGGGAGCAGAACCCGACCCCCCCGGCTGCCCCCTCCTGTCAGGGACTTGTGCAGAGCCACAAGGTCCCGCCTGAGCCTCCTTTGCTCCGGGCTGTGCCCCTTTCCCAGCTCTCTCAGGAACTCTCCAGCCCCTTGCCAGCTCCGTTCCGTTGCCTGGACTCGCTCCAGCCCCTCCGTGTCCCTCTTGTCCCAGAGGTGCTGCCAGCACTGCAGGTGCCCCAGCAGTGCCAGCACAGGGACGGGCCCAGCGCACCCGCGCATGCGCAGTGGGGTGGGGGGTGGGGCCAGCGCGCCCGCGCATGCGCAGTGGGGGTGGGGGGGGGGGCCGTCCAGCTCTCCCGCGCATGCGCAGAGGGGTGGGGGTAGGGCCAGCGCACCCGCGCATGCGCAGTGGGGGGTGGGGGGCCGGCCAGCTCTCCCGTGCATGCGCAGTGGGGTGGGGGGCCGGCCAGCTCCCCCGCGCATGCGCAGTGGGAGGGGGGGTAGGGCCAGTGCGCCCGCGCATGCGCAGTGGTGTGGGGGGGGCCCAGCCTGGGGGTGCCTTTTGTTCTGGTCCTCCGTGGGGCTGCCTTGAGAGCGGAATCAAGGTTGGAAAAGACCTCGGAGATCACTGAGTGCCACCAGCAGCAGCACGGCCAGCGCTGACCACGTCCGACCATGCCACAGCCACAGGTGTTGGAGCACTCCCAGGGGTGGGCACTCCAAACCTCCCTGGGCAGCTGTGCCAAGGCCTGAGCGCCCTTTCCATGGAGGAATTTCCCCAATATCCACCCTGAGCCTCCCCTGGCCCAGCCTGAGGCCGTTCCCTCTCCTCCTGTCCCTGTTCCCTGGGAGCAGAGCCCGACCCCCCCGGCTGCCCCCTCCTGTCAGGGACTTGTGCAGAGCCACAAGGTCCCGCCTGAGCCTCCTTTGCTCCGGGCTGTGCCCCTTTCCCAGCTCTCTCAGGAACTCTCCAGCCCCTTGCCAGCTCCGTTCCGTTGCCTGGACTCGCTCCAGCCCCTCCGTGTCCCTCTTGTCCCAGAGGTGCTGCCAGCACTGCAGGTGCCCCAGCAGTGCCAGCACAGGGACGGGCCCAGCGCGCCCGCGCGTGCGCAGTGGGGAGGAGGGGGGGGCCCAGCGTGCCCGCGCATGCGCAGTGGGGAGGGTGGGGGGCCGTCCAGCTCTACCGCGCATGCGCAGTGGGGGTGGGGGGGTAGGGCCAGCGCGCCCGCGCATGCGCAGTGGTGTGGGGGGGGGGCCAGCGCGCCCGCGCATGCGCAGTGGGGGTGGGGGGGGCCGTCCAGCTCTCCCGCGCATGCGCAGTGGGGTGGGGGTAGGGCCAGCGCACCCGCGCATGCGCAGTGGGGGGTGGGGGGGGCCCAGCGCGCCCGCGCATGCGCAGTGGGGTGGGGGGGGGGTCGGCCATCGCCCCCGCGCATGCGCAGTGGGGTGGGGGGCCGGCCGGCGCGCCCGCGCATGCGCAGTGGGGGTGGGGGGGCCGTCCAGCTCTCCCGCGCATGCGCAGTGGGGTGGGGGTAGGGCCAGCGCACCCGCGCATGAGCACTGGGGGGTGGGGGGGGCCCAGCGCGCCCGCGCATGCGCAGTGGGGTGGGGGGGGGGTCGGCCATCGCCCCCGCGCATGCGCAGTGGGGGTGGGGGGGGCCGTCCAGCTCTCCCGCGCATGCGCAGTGGGGTGGGGGCAGGGCCAGCGCCCCCGCGCATGCGCAGTGGGGTGGGGCGCCGGCCAGCGCGCCCGCGCATGCGCAGTGGGAGGGGGGGTAGGGCAGGCGCACCCGCGCATGCGCAGTGGGGGGTGGGGGGGGCCCAGCGCGCCCGCGCATGCGCAGTGGGGGTGGGGGGGCCGTCCAGCTCTCCCGCGCATGCGCAGTGGGGTGGGGGTAGGGCCAGCGCCCCCGCGCATGCGCAGTGGGGTGGGGGGGGGTCGGCCATCGCCCCCGCGCATGCGCAGTGGGGGTGGGGGGGGCCGTCCAGCTCTCCCGCGCATGCGCAGTGGGGTGGGGGCAGGGCCAGCGCCCCCGCGCATGCGCAGTGGGGTGGGGCGCCGGCCAGCGCGCCCGCGCATGCGCAGTGGGAGGGGGGGTAGGGCAGGCGCACCCGCGCATGCGCAGTGGGGGGTGGGGGGGGCCCAGCGCGCCCGCGCATGCGCAGTGGTGTGGGGGGGGGTCGGCCATCGCCCCCGCGCATGCGCAGTGGGGTGGGGGGCCGGCCGGCGCGCCCGCGCATGCGCAGTGGGGGTGGGGGGGCCGTCCAGCTCTCCCGCGCATGCGCAGTGGGGTGGGGGCAGGGCCAGCGCCCCCGCGCATGCGCAGTGGGGTGGGGCGCCGGCCAGCGCGCCCGCGCATGCGCAGTGGGGGTGGGGGGGGTCGGCCATCGCCCCCGCGCATGCGCAGTGGGGTGGGGGGCCGGCCGGCGCGCCCGCGCATGCGCAGTGGGGCTGGGGGGGCCGTCCAGCTCTCCCGCGCATGCGCAGTGGGGTGGGGGCAGGGCCAGCGCCCCCGCGCATGCGCAGTGGGGTGGGGGTAGGGCCAGCGCCCCCGCGCATGCGCAGTGGGGTGGGGGGGGCCCAGCCTGGGGGTGCCTTTTGTTCTGGTCCTCCGTGGGGCTGCCTTGAGAGCGGAATCAAGGTTGGAAAAGACCTCGGAGATCACTGAGTGCCACCAGCAGCAGCACGGCCAGCGCTGACCACGTCCGACCATGCCACAGCCACAGGTGTTGGAGCACTCCCAGGGGTGGGCACTCCAAACCTTCCTGGGCAGCTGTGCCAAGGCCTGACCGCCCTTTCCATGGAGGAATTTCCCCAATATCCACCCTGAGCCTCCCCTGGCCCAGCCTGAGGCCGTTCCCTCTCCTCCTGTCCCTGTTCCCTGGGAGCAGAACCCGACCCCCCCGGCTGCCCCCTCCTGTCAGGGACTTGTGCAGAGCCACAAGGTCCCGCCTGAGCCTCCTTTGCTCCGGGCTGTGCCCCTTTCCCAGCTCTCTCAGGAACTCTCCAGCCCCTTGCCAGCTCCGTTCCGTTGCCTGGACTCGCTCCAGCCCCTCCGTGTCCCTCTTGTCCCAGAGGTGCTGCCAGCACTGCAGGTGCCCCAGCAGTGCCAGCACAGGGACGGGCCCAGCGCACCCGCGCATGCGCAGTGGGGGGGGGGGGGGGGGCCCAGCGCGCCCGCGCATGCGCAGTGGTGTGTTGGGGGGCCCAGCGCGCCCGCGCATGCGCAGTGGGGGTGGGGGGGGGGGCCGTCCAGCTCTCCCGCGCATGCGCAGAGGGGTGGGGGTAGGGCCAGCGCACCCGCGCATGCGCAGTGGGGGGTGGGGGGGCCCCAGCGCGCCCGCGCATGCGCAGTGGTGTGGGGGGGGGTCGGCCATCGCCCCCGCGCATGCGCAGTGGGGGTGGGGGGCCGGCCGGCGCGCCCGCGCATGCGCAGTGGGGGTGGGGGGCCGCCCAGCTCTCCCGCGCATGCGCAGTGGGGTGGGGGGCCGGCCAGCGCCCCCGCGCATGCGCAGTGGGGTGGGGGGCCGGCCAGCGCGCCCGCGCATGCGCAGTGGGGTGGGGGGGGTAGGGCCAGCCCGCCCGCGCATGCGCAGTGGGGTGGGGGGGGCCCAGCCTGGGGGTGCCTTTTGTTCTGGTCCTCCGTGGGGCTGCCTTGAGAGCGGAATCAAGGTTGGAAAAGACCTCGGAGATCACTGAGTGCCACCAGCAGCAGCACGGCCAGCGCTGACCACGTCCGACCATGCCACAGCCACAGGTGTTGGAGCACTCCCAGGGGTGGGCACTCCAAACCTCCCTGGGCAGCTGTGCCAAGGCCTGAGCGCCCTTTCCATGGAGGAATTTCCCCAATATCCACCCTGAGCCTCCCCTGGCCCAGCCTGAGGCCGTTCCCTCTCCTCCTGTCCCTGTTCCCTGGGAGCAGAACCCGACCCCCCCGGCTGCCCCCTCCTGTCAGGGACTTGTGCAGAGCCACAAGGTCCCGCCTGAGCCTCCTTTGCTCCGGGCTGTGCCCCTTTCCCAGCTCTCTCAGGAACTCTCCAGCCCCTTGCCAGCTCCGTTCCGTTGCCTGGACTCGCTGCAGCCCCTCCGTGTCCCTCTTGTCCCAGAGGTGCTGCCAGCACTGCAGGTGCCCCAGCAGTGCCAGCACAGGGACGGGCCCAGCGCACCCGCGCATGCGCAGTGGGGAGGGGGGGGGCCCAGCGCGCCCGCGCATGCGCAGTGGTGTGGGGGGGGGGGCCAGCGCGCCCGCGCATGCGCAGAGGGGGTGGGGGGGGGCCGTCCAGCTCTCCCGCGCATGCGCAGTTGGGTGGGGGTAGGGCCAGCGCACCCGCGCATGCGCAGTGGGGGGTGGGGGGGGCCCAGCGCGCCCGCGCATGCGCAGTGGTGTGGGGGGGTCGGCCATCGCCCCCGCGCATGCGCAGTGGGGTGGGGGGCCGGCCGGCGCGCCCGCGCATGCGCAGTGGGTGTGGGGGGGCCGTCCAGCTCTCCCGCGCATGCGCAGTCGGGTGGGGGTAGGGCCAGCGCCCCCGCGCATGCGCAGTGGGGTGGGGGGCCGGCCAGCGCGCCCGCGCATGCGCAGTGGGAGGGGGGGTAGGGCCAGCGCGCCCGCGCATGCGCAGTGGGGTGGGAGTAGCCCAGCCTGGGGGTGCCTTTTGTTCTGGTCCTCCGTGGGGCTGCCTTGAGAGCGGAATCAAGGTTGGAAAAGACCTCGGAGATCACTGAGTGCCACCAGCAGCAGCACGGCCAGCGCTGACCACGTCCGTCCATGCCACAGCCACAGGTGTTGGAGCACTCCCAGGGGTGGGCACTCCAAACCTCCCTGGGCAGCTGTGCCAAGGCCTGAGCGCCCTTTCCATGGAGGAATTTCCCCAATATCCACCCTGAGCCCAGCCTGGCCCAGCCTGAGGCCGTTCCCTCTCCTCCTGTCCCTGTTCCCTGGGAGCAGAACCCGACCCCCCCGGCTGCCCCCTCCTGTCAGGGACTTGTGCAGAGCCACAAGGTCCCGCCTGAGCCTCCTTTGCTCCGGGCTGTGCCCCTTTCCCAGCTCTCTCAGGAACTCTCCAGCCCCTTGCCAGCTCCGTTCCGTTGCCTGGACTCGCTCCAGCCCCTCCGTGTCCCTCTTGTCCCAGAGGTGCTGCCAGCACTGCAGGTGCCCCAGCAGTGCCAGCACAGGGACGGGCCCAGCGCACCCGCGCATGCGCAGTGGGGAGGGGGGGGGGGCCCAGCGCGCCCGCGCATGCGCAGTGGTGTGGGGGGGGGGTCGGCCATCGCCCCCGCGCATGCGCAAAGGGGGTGGGGGGGGCCGTCCAGCTCTCCCGCGCATGCGCAGTGGGGTGGGGGTAGGGCCAGCGCACCCGCGCATGCGCAGTGGGGGGTGGGGGGGGCCCAGCGCGCCCGCGCATGCGCAGTGGGGTGTGGGGGGGGTCGGCCATCGCCCCCGCGCATGCGCAGTGGGGTGGGGGGCCGGCCGGCGCGCCCGCGCATGCGCAGTGGGGGTGGGGGGGGCCGTCCAGCTCTCCCGCGCATGCGCAGTGGGGTGGGGGCAGGGCCAGCGCCCCCGCGCATGCGCAGTGGGGTGGGGCGCCGGCCAGCGCGCCCGCGCATGCGCAGTGGGAGGGGGGGTAGGGCCAGCGCACCCGCGCATGCGCAGTGGGGGGTGGGGGGGGCCCAGCGCGCCCGCGCATGCGCAGTGGGGTGTGGGGGGGGTCGGCCATCGCCCCCGCGCATGCGCAGTGGGGGTGGGGGACCGGCCGGCGCGCCCGCGCATGCGCAGTGGGAGGGGGGGTAGGGCCAGCGCCCCCGCGCTTGCGCAGTGGGGTGGGGGGGGCCGTCCAGCTCTCCCGCGCATGCGCAGTGGGGTGGGGGTAGGGCCAGCGCACCCGCGCATGCGCAGTGGGGGGTGGGGGGGCCCCAGCGCGCCCGCGCATGCGCAGTGGTGTGGGGGGGGTCGGCCATCGCCCCCGCGCATGCGCAGTGGGGGTGGGGGGCCGGCCGGCGCGCCCGCGCATGCGCAGTGGGGGTGGGGGGCCGCCCAGCTCTCCCGCGCATGCGCAGTGGGGTGGGGGGCCGGCCAGCGCCCCCGCGCATGCGCAGTGGGGTGGGGGGGGCCCAGCCTGGGGGTGCCTTTTGTTCTGGTCCTCCGTGGGGCTGCCTTGAGAGCGGAATCAAGGTTGGAAAAGACCTCGGAGATCACTGAGTGCCACCAGCAGCAGCACGGCCAGCGCTGACCACGTCCGACCATGCCACAGCCACAGGTGTTGGAGCACTCCCAGGGGTGGGCACTCCAAACCTCCCTGGGCAGCTGTGCCAAGGCCTGAGCGCCCTTTCCATGGAGGAATTTCCCCAATATCCACCCTGAGCCTCCCCTGGCCCAGCCTGAGGCCGTTCCCTCTCCTCCTGTCCCTGTTCCCTGGGAGCAGAACCCGACCCCCCCGGCTGCCCCCTCCTGTCAGGGACTTGTGCAGAGCCACAAGGTCCCGCCTGAGCCTCCTTTGCTCCGGGCTGTGCCCCTTTCCCAGCTCTCTCAGGAACTCTCCAGCCCCTTGCCAGCTCCGTTCCCTTGCCTGGACTCGCTCCAGCCCCTCCGTGTCCCTCTTGTCCCAGAGGTGCTGCCAGCACTGCAGGTGCCCCAGCAGTGCCAGCACAGGGACGGGCCCAGCGCACCCGCGCATGCGCAGTGGGGAGGGGGGGGGGCCCAGCGCGCCCGCGCATGCGCAGTGGTGTGGGGGGGGGGGCCAGCGCGCCCGCGCATGCGCAGAGGGGGTGGGGGGGGGCCGTCCAGCTCTCCCGCGCATGCGCAGTGGGGTGGGGGTAGGGCCAGCGCACCCGCGCATGCGCAGTGGGGGGTGGGGGGGGCCCAGCGCGCCCGCGCATGCGCAGTGGTGTGGGGGGGTCGGCCATCGCCCCCGCGCATGCGCAGTGGGGTGGGGGGCCGGCCGGCGCGCCCGCGCATGCGCAGTGGGGGTGGGGGGGCCGTCCAGCTCTCCCGCGCATGCGCAGTCGGGTGGGGGTAGGGCCAGCGCCCCCGCGCATGCGCAGTGGGGTGGGGGGCCGGCCAGCGCGCCCGCGCATGCGCAGTGGGAGGGGGGGTAGGGCCAGCGCGCCCGCGCATGCGCAGTGGGGTGGGAGTAGCCCAGCCTGGGGGTGCCTTTTGTTCTGGTCCTCCGTGGGGCTGCCTTGAGAGCGGAATCAAGGTTGGAAAAGACCTCGGAGATCACTGAGTGCCACCAGCAGCAGCACGGCCAGCGCTGACCACGTCCGTCCATGCCACAGCCACAGGTGTTGGAGCACTCCCAGGGGTGGGCACTCCAAACCTCCCTGGGCAGCTGTGCCAAGGCCTGAGCGCCCTTTCCATGGAGGAATTTCCCCAATATCCACCCTGAGCCCAGCCTGGCCCAGCCTGAGGCCGTTCCCTCTCCTCCTGTCCCTGTTCCCTGGGAGCAGAACCCGACCCCCCCGGCTGCCCCCTCCTGTCAGGGACTTGTGCAGAGCCACAAGGTCCCGCCTGAGCCTCCTTTGCTCCGGGCTGTGCCCCTTTCCCAGCTCTCTCAGGAACTCTCCAGCCCCTTGCCAGCTCCGTTCCGTTGCCTGGACTCGCTCCAGCCCCTCCGTGTCCCTCTTGTCCCAGAGGTGCTGCCAGCACTGCAGGTGCCCCAGCAGTGCCAGCACAGGGACGGGCCCAGCGCACCCGCGCATGCGCAGTGGGGAGGGGGGGGGGGGCCCAGCGCGCCCGCGCATGCGCAGTGGTGTGGGGGGGGGGTCGGCCATCGCCCCCGCGCATGCGCAAAGGGGGTGGGGGGGGCCGTCCAGCTCTCCCGCGCATGCGCAGTGGGGTGGGGGTAGGGCCAGCGCACCCGCGCATGCGCAGTGGGGGGTGGGGGGGGCCCAGCGCGCCGGCGCATGCGCAGTGGGGTGTGGGGGGGGTCGGCCATCGCCCCCGCGCATGCGCAGTGGGAGGGGGGGTAGGGCAGGCGCACCCGCGCATGCGCAGTGGGGGGTGGGGGGGGCCCAGCGCGCCCGCGCATGCGCAGTGGTGTGGGGGGGGGCCCAGCGCGCCCGCGCATGCGCAGAGGGGGTGGGGGGGGGGCCGTCCAGCTCTCCCGCGCATGCGCAGTGGGGTGGGGGTAGGGCCAGCGCACCCGCGCATGCGCAGTGGGGGGTGGGGGGGGCCCAGCGCGCCCGCGCATGCGCAGGGGTGTGGGGGGGTCGGCCATCGCCCCCGCGCATGCGCAGTGGGGGTGGGGGGCCGGCCGGCGCCCCCGCGCATGCGCAGTGGGGTGGGGGTAGGGCCAGCGCCCCCGCGCATGCGCAGTGGGGTGGGGGGGGCCCAGCCTGGGGGTGCCTTTTGTTCTGGTCCTCCGTGGGGCTGCCTTGAGAGCGGAATCAAGGTTGGAAAAGACCTCGGAGATCACTGAGTGCCACCAGCAGCAGCACGGCCAGCGCTCACCACGTCCGTCCATGCCACAGCCACAGGTGTTGGAGCACTCCCAGGGGTGGGCACTCCAAACCTCCCTGGGCAGCTGTGCCAAGGCCTGAGCGCCCTTTCCATGGAGGAATTTCCCCAATATCCACCCTGAGCCTCCCCTGGCCCAGCCTGAGGCCGTTCCCTCTCCTCCTGTCCCTGTTCCCTGGGAGCAGAACCCGACCCCCCCGGCTGCCCCCTCCTGTCAGGGACTTGTGCAGAGCCACAAGGTCCCGCCTGAGCCTCCTTTGCTCCGGGCTGTGCCCCTTTCCCAGCTCTCTCAGGAACTCTCCAGCCCCTTGCCAGCTCCGTTCCGTTGCCTGGACTCGCTCCAGCCCCTCCGTGTCCCTCTTGTCCCAGAGGTGCTGCCAGCACTGCAGGTGCCCCAGCAGTGCCAGCACAGGGACGGGCCCAGCGCACCCGCGCATGCGCAGTGGGGTGGGGGGGTGGGGCCAGCGCGCCCGCGCATGCGCAGTGGGGGTGGGGGGGGGGGCCGTCCAGCTCTCCCGCGCATGCGCAGAGGGGTGGGGGTAGGGCCAGCGCACCCGCGCATGCGCAGTGGGGGGTGGGGGGCCGGCCAGCTCTCCCGTGCATGCGCAGTGGGGTGGGGGGCCGGCCAGCTCCCCCGCGCATGCGCAGTGGGAGGGGGGGTAGGGCCAGTGCGCCCGCGCATGCGCAGTGGTGTGGGGGGGGCCCAGCCTGGGGGTGCCTTTTGTTCTGGTCCTCCGTGGGGCTGCCTTGAGAGCGGAATCAAGGTTGGAAAAGACCTCGGAGATCACTGAGTGCCACCAGCAGCAGCACGGCCAGCGCTGACCACGTCCGACCATGCCACAGCCACAGGTGTTGGAGCACTCCCAGGGGTGGGCACTCCAAACCTCCCTGGGCAGCTGTGCCAAGGCCTGAGCGCCCTTTCCATGGAGGAATTTCCCCAATATCCACCCTGAGCCTCCCCTGGCCCAGCCTGAGGCCGTTCCCTCTCCTCCTGTCCCTGTTCCCTGGGAGCAGAGCCCGACCCCCCCGGCTGCCCCCTCCTGTCAGGGACTTGTGCAGAGCCACAAGGTCCCGCCTGAGCCTCCTTTGCTCCGGGCTGTGCCCCTTTCCCAGCTCTCTCAGGAACTCTCCAGCCCCTTGCCAGCTCCGTTCCGTTGCCTGGACTCGCTCCAGCCCCTCCGTGTCCCTCTTGTCCCAGAGGTGCTGCCAGCACTGCAGGTGCCCCAGCAGTGCCAGCACAGGGACGGGCCCAGCGCGCCCGCGCGTGCGCAGTGGGGAGGAGGGGGGGGCCCAGCGTGCCCGCGCATGCGCAGTGGGGAGGGTGGGGGGCCGTCCAGCTCTACCGCGCATGCGCAGTGGGGGTGGGGGGGTAGGGCCAGCGCGCCCGCGCATGCGCAGTGGTGTGGGGGGGGGGCCAGCGCGCCCGCGCATGCGCAGTGGGGGTGGGGGGGGCCGTCCAGCTCTCCCGCGCATGCGCAGTGGGGTGGGGGTAGGGCCAGCGCACCCGCGCATGCGCAGTGGGGGGTGGGGGGGGCCCAGCGCGCCCGCGCATGCGCAGTGGGGTGGGGGGGGGGGTCGGCCATCGCCCCCGCGCATGCGCAGTGGGGTGGGGGGCCGGCCGGCGCGCCCGCGCATGCGCAGTGGGGGTGGGGGGCCGTCCAGCTCTCCCGCGCATGCGCAGTGGGGTGGGGGTAGGGCCAGCGCACCCGCGCATGAGCACTGGGGGGTGGGGGGGGCCCAGCGCGCCCGCGCATGCGCAGTGGGGTGGGGGGGGGGTCGGCCATCGCCCCCGCGCATGCGCAGTGGGGTGGGGGGCCGGCCGGCGCGCCCGCGCATGCGCAGTGGGGGTGGGGGGGCCGTCCAGCTCTCCCGCGCATGCGCAGTGGGGTGGGGGTAGGGCCAGCGCACCCGCGCATGAGCACTGGGGGGTGGGGGGGGCCCAGCGCGCCCGCGCATGCGCAGTGGGGTGGGGGGGGGGTCGGCCATCGCCCCCGCGCATGCGCAGTGGGGGTGGGGGGGGCCGTCCAGCTCTCCCGCGCATGCGCAGTGGGGTGGGGGCAGGGCCAGCGCCCCCGCGCATGCGCAGTGGGGTGGGGCGCCGGCCAGCGCGCCCGCGCATGCGCAGTGGGAGGGGGGGGTAGGGCAGGCGCACCCGCGCATGCGCAGTGGGGGGTGGGGGGGGCCCAGCGCGCCCGCGCAAGCGCAGTGGTGTGGGGGGGGGTCGGCCATCGCCCCCGCGCATGCGCAGTGGGGTGGGGGGCCGGCCGGCGCGCCCGCGCATGCGCAGTGGGGGTGGGGGGGCCGTCCAGCTCTCCCGCGCATGCGCAGTGGGGTGGGGGCAGGGCCAGCGCCCCCGCGCATGCGCAGTGGGGTGGGGCGCCGGCCAGCGCGCCCGCGCATGCGCAGTGGGGGTGGGGGGGGTCGGCCATCGCCCCCGCGCATGCGCAGTGGGGTGGGGGGCCGGCCGGCGCGCCCGCGCATGCGCAGTGGGGGTGGGGGGGCCGTCCAGCTCTCCCGCGCATGCGCAGTGGGGTGGGGGTAGGGCCAGCGCCCCCGCGCATGCGCAGTGGGGTGGGGGTAGGGCCAGCGCCCCCGCGCATGCGCAGTGGGGTGGGGGGGGCCCAGCCTGGGGGTGCCTTTTGTTCTGGTCCTCCGTGGGGCTGCCTTGAGAGCGGAATCAAGGTTGGAAAAGACCTCGGAGATCACTGAGTGCCACCAGCAGCAGCACGGCCAGCGCTGACCACGTCCGACCATGCCACAGCCACAGGTGTTGGAGCACTCCCAGGGGTGGGCACTCCAAACCTTCCTGGGCAGCTGTGCCAAGGCCTGAGCGCCCTTTCCATGGAGGAATTTCCCCAATATCCACCCTGAGCCTCCCCTGGCCCAGCCTGAGGCCGTTCCCTCTCCTCCTGTCCCTGTTCCCTGGGAGCAGAACCCGACCCCCCCGGCTGCCCCCTCCTGTCAGGGACTTGTGCAGAGCCACAAGGTCCCGCCTGAGCCTCCTTTGCTCCGGGCTGTGCCCCTTTCCCAGCTCTCTCAGGAACTCTCCAGCCCCTTGCCAGCTCCGTTCCGTTGCCTGGACTCGCTCCAGCCCCTCCGTGTCCCTCTTGTCCCAGAGGTGCTGCCAGCACTGCAGGTGCCCCAGCAGTGCCAGCACAGGGACGGGCCCAGCGCACCCGCGCATGCGCAGTGGTGTGGGGGGGTGGGGCCAGCGCGCCCGCGCATGCGCAGTGGGGGTGGGGGGGGGGGCCGTCCAGCTCTCCCGCGCATGCGCAGAGGGGTGGGGGTAGGGCCAGCGCACCCGCGCATGCGCAGTGGGGGGTGGGGGGCCGGCCAGCTCTCCCGTGCATGCGCAGTGGGGTGGGGGGCCGGCCAGCTCCCCCGCGCATGCGCAGTGGGAGGGGGGGTAGGGCCAGTGCGCCCGCGCATGCGCAGTGGGGTGGGGGGGGCCCAGCCTGGGGGTGCCTTTTGTTCTGGTCCTCCGTGGGGCTGCCTTGAGAGCGGAATCAAGGTTGGAAAAGACCTCGGAGATCACTGAGTGCCACCAGCAGCAGCACGGCCAGCGCTGACCACGTCCGACCATGCCACAGCCACAGGTGTTGGAGCACTCCCAGGGGTGGGCACTCCAAACCTCCCTGGGCAGCTGTGCCAAGGCCTGAGCGCCCTTTCCATGGAGGAATTTCCCCAATATCCACCCTGAGCCTCCCCTGGCCCAGCCTGAGGCCGTTCCCTCTCCTCCTGTCCCTGTTCCCTGGGAGCAGAGCCCGACCCCCCCGGCTGCCCCCTCCTGTCAGGGACTTGTGCAGAGCCACAAGGTCCCGCCTGAGCCTCCTTTGCTCCGGGCTGTGCCCCTTTCCCAGCTCTCTCAGGAACTCTCCAGCCCCTTGCCAGCTCCGTTCCGTTGCCTGGACTCGCTCCACCCCCTCCGTGTCCCTCTTGTCCCAGAGGTGCTGCCAGCACTGCAGGTGCCCCAGCAGTGCCAGCACAGGGACGGGCCCAGCGCGCCCGCGCGTGCGCAGTGGGGAGGAGGGGGGGGCCCAGCGTGCCCGCGCATGCGCAGTGGGGAGGGTGGGGGGCCGTCCAGCTCTCCCGCGCATGCGCAGTGGGGGTGGGGGGGTAGGGCCAGCGCGCCCGCGCATGCGCAGTGGTGTGGGGGGGGGGCCAGCGCGCCCGCGCATGCGCAGTGGGGGTGGGGGGGGCCGTCCAGCTCTCCCGCGCATGCGCAGTGGGGTGGGGGTAGGGCCAGCGCACCCGCGCATGCGCAGTGGGGGGTGGGGGGGGCCCAGCGCGCCCGCGCATGCGCAGTGGGGTGGGGGGGGGGTCGGCCATCGCCCCCGCGCATGCGCAGTGGGGTGGGGGGCCGGCCGGCGCGCCCGCGCATGCGCAGTGGGGGTGGGGGGCCGTCCAGCTCTCCCGCGCATGCGCAGTGGGGTGGGGGTACGGCCAGCGCACCCGCGCATGCGCTCTGGGGGGTGGGGGGGGCCCAGCGCGCCCGCGCATGCGCAGTGGTGTGTTGGGGGGCCCAGCGCGCCCGCGCATGCGCAGTGGGGGTGGGGGGGGGGGCCGTCCAGCTCTCCCGCGCATGCGCAGAGGGGTGGGGGTAGGGCCAGCGCACCCGCGCATGCGCAGTGGGGGGTGGGGGGGCCCCAGCGCGCCCGCGCATGCGCAGTGGTGTGGGGGGGGGTCGGCCATCGCCCCCGCGCATGCGCAGTGGGGGTGGGGGGCCGGCCGGCGCGCCCGCGCATGCGCAGTGGGGGTGGGGGGCCGCCCAGCTCTCCCGCGCATGCGCAGTGGGGTGGGGGGCCGGCCAGCGCCCCCGCGCATGCGCAGTGGGGTGGGGGGCCGGCCAGCGCGCCCGCGCATGCGCAGTGGGGTGGGGGGGGTAGGGCCAGCCCGCCCGCGCATGCGCAGTGGGGTGGGGGGGGCCCAGCCTGGGGGTGCCTTTTGTTCTGGTCCTCCGTGGGGCTGCCTTGAGAGCGGAATCAAGGTTGGAAAAGACCTCGGAGATCACTGAGTGCCACCAGCAGCAGCACGGCCAGCGCTGACCACGTCCGACCATGCCACAGCCACAGGTGTTGGAGCACTCCCAGGGGTGGGCACTCCAAACCTCCCTGGGCAGCTGTGCCAAGGCCTGAGCGCCCTTTCCATGGAGGAATTTCCCCAATATCCACCCTGAGCCTCCCCTGGCCCAGCCTGAGGCCGTTCCCTCTCCTCCTGTCCCTGTTCCCTGGGAGCAGAACCCGACCCCCCCGGCTGCCCCCTCCTGTCAGGGACTTGTGCAGAGCCACAAGGTCCCGCCTGAGCCTCCTTTGCTCCGGGCTGTGCCCCTTTCCCAGCTCTCTCAGGAACTCTCCAGCCCCTTGCCAGCTCCGTTCCGTTGCCTGGACTCGCTGCAGCCCCTCCGTGTCCCTCTTGTCCCAGAGGTGCTGCCAGCACTGCAGGTGCCCCAGCAGTGCCAGCACAGGGACGGGCCCAGCGCACCCGCGCATGCGCAGTGGGGAGGGGGGGGGCCCAGCGCGCCCGCGCATGCGCAGTGGTGTGGGGGGGGGGGCCAGCGCGCCCGCGCATGCGCAGAGGGGGTGGGGGGGGGCCGTCCAGCTCTCCCGCGCATGCGCAGTGGGGTGGGGGTAGGGCCAGCGCACCCGCGCATGCGCAGTGGGGGGTGGGGGGGGCCCAGCGCGCCCGCGCATGCGCAGTGGTGTGGGGGGGTCGGCCATCGCCCCCGCGCATGCGCAGTGGGGTGGGGGGCCGGCCGGCGCGCCCGCGCATGCGCAGTGGGTGTGGGGGGGCCGTCCAGCTCTCCCGCGCATGCGCAGTCGGGTGGGGGTAGGGCCAGCGCCCCCGCGCATGCGCAGTGGGGTGGGGGGCCGGCCAGCGCGCCCGCGCATGCGCAGTGGGAGGGGGGGTAGGGCCAGCGCGCCCGCGCATGCGCAGTGGGGTGGGAGTAGCCCAGCCTGGGGGTGCCTTTTGTTCTGGTCCTCCGTGGGGCTGCCTTGAGAGCGGAATCAAGGTTGGAAAAGACCTCGGAGATCACTGAGTGCCACCAGCAGCAGCACGGCCAGCGCTGACCACGTCCGTCCATGCCACAGCCACAGGTGTTGGAGCACTCCCAGGGGTGGGCACTCCAAACCTCCCTGGGCAGCTGTGCCAAGGCCTGAGCGCCCTTTCCATGGAGGAATTTCCCCAATATCCACCCTGAGCCCAGCCTGGCCCAGCCTGAGGCCGTTCCCTCTCCTCCTGTCCCTGTTCCCTGGGAGCAGAACCCGACCCCCCCGGCTGCCCCCTCCTGTCAGGGACTTGTGCAGAGCCACAAGGTCCCGCCTGAGCCTCCTTTGCTCCGGGCTGTGCCCCTTTCCCAGCTCTCTCAGGAACTCTCCAGCCCCTTGCCAGCTCCGTTCCGTTGCCTGGACTCGCTCCAGCCCCTCCGTGTCCCTCTTGTCCCAGAGGTGCTGCCAGCACTGCAGGTGCCCCAGCAGTGCCAGCACAGGGACGGGCCCAGCGCACCCGCGCATGCGCAGTGGGGAGGGGGGGGGGGCCCAGCGCGCCCGCGCATGCGCAGTGGTGTGGGGGGGGGGTCGGCCATCGCCCCCGCGCATGCGCAAAGGGGGTGGGGGGGGCCGTCCAGCTCTCCCGCGCATGCGCAGTGGGGTGGGGGTAGGGCCAGCGCACCCGCGCATGCGCAGTGGGGGGTGGGGGGGGCCCAGCGCGCCCGCGCATGCGCAGTGGGGTGGGGGGGGGGTCGGCCATCGCCCCCGCGCATGCGCAGTGGGGTGGGGGGCCGGCCGGCGCGCCCGCGCATGCGCAGTGGGGGTGGGGGGGCCGTCCAGCTCTCCCGCGCATGCGCAGTGGGGTGGGGGTAGGGCCAGCGCACCCGCGCATGAGCACTGGGGGGTGGGGGGGGCCCAGCGCGCCCGCGCATGCGCAGTGGGGTGGGGGGGGGGTCGGCCATCGCCCCCGCGCATGCGCAGTGGGGTGGGGGGCCGGCCGGCGCGCCCGCGCATGCGCAGTGGGGGTGGGGGGGCCGTCCAGCTCTCCCGCGCATGCGCAGTGGGGTGGGGGTAGGGCCAGCGCACCCGCGCATGAGCACTGGGGGGTGGGGGGGGCCCAGCGCGCCCGCGCATGCGCAGTGGGGTGGGGGGGGGGTCGGCCATCGCCCCCGCGCATGCGCAGTGGGGGTGGGGGGGGCCGTCCAGCTCTCCCGCGCATGCGCAGTGGGGTGGGGGCAGGGCCAGCGCCCCCGCGCATGCGCAGTGGGGTGGGGCGCCGGCCAGCGCGCCCGCGCATGCGCAGTGGGAGGGGGGGGTAGGGCAGGCGCACCCGCGCATGCGCAGTGGGGGGTGGGGGGGGCCCAGCGCGCCCGCGCAAGCGCAGTGGTGTGGGGGGGGGTCGGCCATCGCCCCCGCGCATGCGCAGTGGGGTGGGGGGCCGGCCGGCGCGCCCGCGCATGCGCAGTGGGGGTGGGGGGGCCGTCCAGCTCTCCCGCGCATGCGCAGTGGGGTGGGGGCAGGGCCAGCGCCCCCGCGCATGCGCAGTGGGGTGGGGCGCCGGCCAGCGCGCCCGCGCATGCGCAGTGGGGGTGGGGGGGGTCGGCCATCGCCCCCGCGCATGCGCAGTGGGGTGGGGGGCCGGCCGGCGCGCCCGCGCATGCGCAGTGGGGGTGGGGGGGCCGTCCAGCTCTCCCGCGCATGCGCAGTGGGGTGGGGGTAGGGCCAGCGCCCCCGCGCATGCGCAGTGGGGTGGGGGTAGGGCCAGCGCCCCCGCGCATGCGCAGTGGGGTGGGGGGGGCCCAGCCTGGGGGTGCCTTTTGTTCTGGTCCTCCGTGGGGCTGCCTTGAGAGCGGAATCAAGGTTGGAAAAGACCTCGGAGATCACTGAGTGCCACCAGCAGCAGCACGGCCAGCGCTGACCACGTCCGACCATGCCACAGCCACAGGTGTTGGAGCACTCCCAGGGGTGGGCACTCCAAACCTTCCTGGGCAGCTGTGCCAAGGCCTGAGCGCCCTTTCCATGGAGGAATTTCCCCAATATCCACCCTGAGCCTCCCCTGGCCCAGCCTGAGGCCGTTCCCTCTCCTCCTGTCCCTGTTCCCTGGGAGCAGAACCCGACCCCCCCGGCTGCCCCCTCCTGTCAGGGACTTGTGCAGAGCCACAAGGTCCCGCCTGAGCCTCCTTTGCTCCGGGCTGTGCCCCTTTCCCAGCTCTCTCAGGAACTCTCCAGCCCCTTGCCAGCTCCGTTCCGTTGCCTGGACTCGCTCCAGCCCCTCCGTGTCCCTCTTGTCCCAGAGGTGCTGCCAGCACTGCAGGTGCCCCAGCAGTGCCAGCACAGGGACGGGCCCAGCGCACCCGCGCATGCGCAGTGGTGTGGGGGGGTGGGGCCAGCGCGCCCGCGCATGCGCAGTGGGGGTGGGGGGGGGGCCGTCCAGCTCTCCCGCGCATGCGCAGAGGGGTGGGGGTAGGGCCAGCGCACCCGCGCATGCGCAGTGGGGGGTGGGGGGCCGGCCAGCTCTCCCGTGCATGCGCAGTGGGGTGGGGGGCCGGCCAGCTCCCCCGCGCATGCGCAGTGGGAGGGGGGGTAGGGCCAGTGCGCCCGCGCATGCGCAGTGGGGTGGGGGGGGCCCAGCCTGGGGGTGCCTTTTGTTCTGGTCCTCCGTGGGGCTGCCTTGAGAGCGGAATCAAGGTTGGAAAAGACCTCGGAGATCACTGAGTGCCACCAGCAGCAGCACGGCCAGCGCTGACCACGTCCGACCATGCCACAGCCACAGGTGTTGGAGCACTCCCAGGGGTGGGCACTCCAAACCTCCCTGGGCAGCTGTGCCAAGGCCTGAGCGCCCTTTCCATGGAGGAATTTCCCCAATATCCACCCTGAGCCTCCCCTGGCCCAGCCTGAGGCCGTTCCCTCTCCTCCTGTCCCTGTTCCCTGGGAGCAGAGCCCGACCCCCCCGGCTGCCCCCTCCTGTCAGGGACTTGTGCAGAGCCACAAGGTCCCGCCTGAGCCTCCTTTGCTCCGGGCTGTGCCCCTTTCCCAGCTCTCTCAGGAACTCTCCAGCCCCTTGCCAGCTCCGTTCCGTTGCCTGGACTCGCTCCACCCCCTCCGTGTCCCTCTTGTCCCAGAGGTGCTGCCAGCACTGCAGGTGCCCCAGCAGTGCCAGCACAGGGACGGGCCCAGCGCGCCCGCGCGTGCGCAGTGGGGAGGAGGGGGGGGCCCAGCGTGCCCGCGCATGCGCAGTGGGGAGGGTGGGGGGCCGTCCAGCTCTCCCGCGCATGCGCAGTGGGGGTGGGGGGGTAGGGCCAGCGCGCCCGCGCATGCGCAGTGGTGTGGGGGGGGGGCCAGCGCGCCCGCGCATGCGCAGTGGGGGTGGGGGGGGCCGTCCAGCTCTCCCGCGCATGCGCAGTGGGGTGGGGGTAGGGCCAGCGCACCCGCGCATGCGCAGTGGGGGGTGGGGGGGGCCCAGCGCGCCCGCGCATGCGCAGTGGGGTGGGGGGGGGGTCGGCCATCGCCCCCGCGCATGCGCAGTGGGGTGGGGGGCCGGCCGGCGCGCCCGCGCATGCGCAGTGGGGGTGGGGGGGCCGTCCAGCTCTCCCGCGCATGCGCAGTGGGGTGGGGGTACGGCCAGCGCACCCGCGCATGCGCTCTGGGGGGTGGGGGGGGCCCAGCGCGCCCGCGCATGCGCAGTGGGGTGGGGGGGGGTCGGCCATCGCCCCCGCGCATGCGCAGTGGGGGTGGGGGGGGCCGTCCAGCTCTCCCGCGCATGCGCAGTGGGGTGGGGGCAGGGCCAGCGCCCCCGCGCATGCGCAGTGGGGTGGGGCGCCGGCCAGCGCGCCCGCGCATGCGCAGTGGGAGGGGGGGTAGGGCAGGCGCACCCGCGCATGCGCAGTGGGGGGTGGGGGGGGCCCAGCGCGCCCGCGCATGCGCAGTGGTGTGGGGGGGGGGTCGGCCATCGCCCCCGCGCATGCGCAGTGGGGTGGGGGGCCGGCCGGCGCGCCCGCGCATGCGCAGTGGGGGTGGGGGGGCCGTCCAGCTCTCCCGCGCATGCGCAGTGGGGTGGGGGTACGGCCAGCGCCCCCGCGCATGCGCAGTGGGGTGGGGGTAGGGCCAGCGCCCCCGCGCATGCGCAGTGGGGTGGGGGGGGCCCAGCCTGGGGGTGCCTTTTGTTCTGGTCCTCCGTGGGGCTGCCTTGAGAGCGGAATCAAGGTTGGAAAAGACCTCGGAGATCACTGAGTGCCACCAGCAGCAGCACGGCCAGCGCTGACCACGTCCGACCATGCCACAGCCACAGGTGTTGGAGCACTCCCAGGGGTGGGCACTCCAAACCTTCCTGGGCAGCTGTGCCAAGGCCTGAGCGCCCTTTCCATGGAGGAATTTCCCCAATATCCACCCTGAGCCTCCCCTGGCCCAGCCTGAGGCCGTTCCCTCTCCTCCTGTCCCTGTTCCCTGGGAGCAGAACCCGACCCCCCCGGCTGCCCCCTCCTGTCAGGGACTTGTGCAGAGCCACAAGGTCCCGCCTGAGCCTCCTTTGCTCCGGGCTGTGCCCCTTTCCCAGCTCTCTCAGGAACTCTCCAGCCCCTTGCCAGCTCCGTTCCGTTGCCTGGACTCGCTCCAGCCCCTCCGTGTCCCTCTTGTCCCAGAGGTGCTGCCAGCACTGCAGGTGCCCCAGCAGTGCCAGCACAGGGACGGGCCCAGCGCACCCGCGCATGCGCAGTGGGGGGGGGGGGGGGGGGCCCAGCGCGCCCGCGCATGCGCAGTGGTGTGTTGGGGGGCCCAGCGCGCCCGCGCATGCGCAGTGGGGGTGGGGGGGGCCGTCCAGCTCTCCCGCGCATGCGCAGTGGGGTGGGGGTAGGGCCAGCGCACCCGCGCATGCGCAGTGGGGGGTGGGGGGGCCCCAGCGCGCCCGCGCATGCGCAGTGGTGTGGGGGGGGTCGGCCATCGCCCCCGCGCATGCGCAGTGGGGGTGGGGGGCCGGCCGGCGCGCCCGCGCATGCGCAGTGGGGGTGGGGGGCCGCCCAGCTCTCCCGCGCATGCGCAGTGGGGTGGGGGGCCGGCCAGCGCCCCCGCGCATGCGCAGTGGGGTGGGGGGCCGGCCAGCGCGCCCGCGCATGCGCAGTGGGAGGGGGGGGTAGGGCCAGCCCGCCCGCGCATGCGCAGTGGGGTGGGGGGGGCCCAGCCTGGGGGTGCCTTTTGTTCTGGTCCTCCGTGGGGCTGCCTTGAGAGCGGAATCAAGGTTGGAAAAGACCTCGGAGATCACTGAGTGCCACCAGCAGCAGCACGGCCAGCGCTGACCACGTCCGACCATGCCACAGCCACAGGTGTTGGAGCACTCCCAGGGGTGGGCACTCCAAACCTCCCTGGGCAGCTGTGCCAAGGCCTGAGCGCCCTTTCCATGGAGGAATTTCCCCAATATCCACCCTGAGCCTCCCCTGGCCCAGCCTGAGGCCGTTCCCTCTCCTCCTGTCCCTGTTCCCTGGGAGCAGAACCCGACCCCCCCGGCTGCCCCCTCCTGTCAGGGACTTGTGCAGAGCCACAAGGTCCCGCCTGAGCCTCCTTTGCTCCGGGCTGTGCCCCTTTCCCAGCTCTCTCAGGAACTCTCCAGCCCCTTGCCAGCTCCGTTCCGTTGCCTGGACTCGCTGCAGCCCCTCCGTGTCCCTCTTGTCCCAGAGGTGCTGCCAGCACTGCAGGTGCCCCAGCAGTGCCAGCACAGGGACGGGCCCAGCGCACCCGCGCATGCGCAGTGGGGAGGGGGGGGGCCCAGCGCGCCCGCGCATGCGCAGTGGTGTGGGGGGGGGGCCAGCGCGCCCGCGCATGCGCAGAGGGGGTGGGGGGGGGCCGTCCAGCTCTCCCGCGCATGCGCAGTGGGGTGGGGGTAGGGCCAGCGCACCCGCGCATGCGCAGTGGGGGGTGGGGGGGGCCCAGCGCGCCCGCGCATGCGCAGTGGTGTGGGGGGGTCGGCCATCGCCCCCGCGCATGCGCAGTGGGGTGGGGGGCCGGCCGGCGCGCCCGCGCATGCGCAGTGGGTGTGGGGGGGCCGTCCAGCTCTCCCGCGCATGCGCAGTCGGGTGGGGGTAGGGCCAGCGCCCCCGCGCATGCGCAGTGGGGTGGGGGGCCGGCCAGCGCGCCCGCGCATGCGCAGTGGGAGGGGGGGGGTAGGGCCAGCGCGCCCGCGCATGCGCAGTGGGGTGGGAGTAGCCCAGCCTGGGGGTGCCTTTTGTTCTGGTCCTCCGTGGGGCTGCCTTGAGAGCGGAATCAAGGTTGGAAAAGACCTCGGAGATCACTGAGTGCCACCAGCAGCAGCACGGCCAGCGCTGACCACGTCCGTCCATGCCACAGCCACAGGTGTTGGAGCACTCCCAGGGGTGGGCACTCCAAACCTCCCTGGGCAGCTGTGCCAAGGCCTGAGCGCCCTTTCCATGGAGGAATTTCCCCAATATCCACCCTGAGCCCAGCCTGGCCCAGCCTGAGGCCGTTCCCTCTCCTCCTGTCCCTGTTCCCTGGGAGCAGAACCCGACCCCCCCGGCTGCCCCCTCCTGTCAGGGACTTGTGCAGAGCCACAAGGTCCCGCCTGAGCCTCCTTTGCTCCGGGCTGTGCCCCTTTCCCAGCTCTCTCAGGAACTCTCCAGCCCCTTGCCAGCTCCGTTCCGTTGCCTGGACTCGCTCCAGCCCCTCCGTGTCCCTCTTGTCCCAGAGGTGCTGCCAGCACTGCAGGTGCCCCAGCAGTGCCAGCACAGGGACGGGCCCAGCGCACCCGCGCATGCGCAGTGGGGAGGGGGGGGGGGCCCAGCGCGCCCGCGCATGCGCAGTGGTGTGGGGGGGGGGTCGGCCATCGCCCCCGCGCATGCGCAAAGGGGGTGGGGGGGGCCGTCCAGCTCTCCCGCGCATGCGCAGTGGGGTGGGGGTAGGGCCAGCGCACCCGCGCATGCGCAGTGGGGGGTGGGGGGGGCCCAGCGCGCCCGCGCATGCGCAGTGGGGTGTGGGGGGGGTCGGCCATCGCCCCCGCGCATGCGCAGTGGGGTGGGGGGCCGGCCGGCGCGCCCGCGCATGCGCAGTGGGGGTCGGGGCGGCCGTCCAGCTCTCCCGCGCATGCGCAGTGGGGTGGGGGCAGGGCCAGCGCCCCCGCGCATGCGCAGTGGGGTGGGGCGCCGGCCAGCGCGCCCGCGCATGCGCAGTGGGAGGGGGGGTAGGGCCAGCGCACCCGCGCATGCGCAGTGGGGGGTGGGGGGGGCCCAGCGCGCCCGCGCATGCGCAGTGGTGTGGGGGGGGTCGGCCATCGCCCCCGCGCATGCGCAGTGGGGGTGGGGGGCCGGCCGGCGCGCCCGCGCATGCGCAGTGGGAGGGGGGGTAGGGCCAGCGCCCCCGCGCTTGCGCAGTGGGGTGGGGGGGGCCGTCCAGCTCTCCCGCGCATGCGCAGTGGGGTGGGGGTAGGGCCAGCGCACCCGCGCATGCGCAGTGGGGTGTGGGGGGGCCCCAGCGCGCCCGCGCATGCGCAGTGGTGTGGGGGGGGTCGGCCATCGCCCCCGCGCATGCGCAGTGGGGGTGGGGGGCCGGCCGGCGCGCCCGCGCATGCGCAGTGGGGGTGGGGGGCCGCCCAGCTCTCCCGCGCATGCGCAGTGGGGTGGGGGGCCGGCCAGCGCCCCCGCGCATGCGCAGTGGGGTGGGGGGGGCCCAGCCTGGGGGTGCCTTTTGTTCTGGTCCTCCGTGGGGCTGCCTTGAGAGCGGAATCAAGGTTGTAAAAGACCTCGGAGATCACTGAGTGCCACCAGCTGCAGCACGGCCAGCGCTGACCACGTCCGACCATGCCACAGCCACAGGTGTTGGAGCACTCCCAGGGGTGGGCACTCCAAACCTCCCTGGGCAGCTGTGCCAAGGCCTGAGCGCCCTTTCCATGGAGGAATTTCCCCAATATCCACCCTGAGCCTCCCCTGGCCCAGCCTGAGGCCGTTCCCTCTCCTCCTGTCCCTGTTCCCTGGGAGCAGAACCCGACCCCCCCGGCTGCCCCCTCCTGTCAGGGACTTGTGCAGAGCCACAAGGTCCCGCCTGAGCCTCCTTTGCTCCGGGCTGTGCCCCTTTCCCAGCTCTCTCAGGAACTCTCCAGCCCCTTGCCAGCTCCGTTCCGTTGCCTGGACTCGCTCCAGCCCCTCCGTGTCCCTCTTGTCCCAGAGGTGCTGCCAGCACTGCAGGTGCCCCAGCAGTGCCAGCACAGGGACGGGCCCAGCGCACCCGCGCATGCGCAGTGGGGAGGGGGGGGGGCCCAGCGCGCCCGCGCATGCGCAGTGGTGTGGGGGGGGGGGGCCAGCGCGCCCGCGCATGCGCAGAGGGGGTGGGGGGGGGCCGTCCAGCTCTCCCGCGCATGCGCAGTGGGGTGGGGGTAGGGCCAGCGCACCCGCGCATGCGCAGTGGGGGGTGGGGGGGGCCCAGCGCGCCCGCGCATGCGCAGTGGTGTGGGGGGGTCGGCCATCGCCCCCGCGCATGCGCAGTGGGGGTGGGGGGCCGGCCGGCGCGCCCGCGCATGCGCAGTGGGGGTGGGGGGGCCGTCCAGCTCTCCCGCGCATGCGCAGTCGGGTGGGGGTAGGGCCAGCGCCCCCGCGCATGCGCAGTGGGGTGGGGGGCCGGCCAGCGCGCCCGCGCATGCGCAGTGGGAGGGGGGGTAGGGCCAGCGCGCCCGCGCATGCGCAGTGGGGTGGGAGTAGCCCAGCCTGGGGGTGCCTTTTGTTCTGGTCCTCCGTGGGGCTGCCTTGAGAGCGGAATCAAGGTTGGAAAAGACCTCGGAGATCACTGAGTGCCACCAGCAGCAGCACGGCCAGCGCTGACCACGTCCGTCCATGCCACAGCCACAGGTGTTGGAGCACTCCCAGGGGTGGGCACTCCAAACCTCCCTGGGCAGCTGTGCCAAGGCCTGAGCGCCCTTTCCATGGAGGAATTTCCCCAATATCCACCCTGAGCCCAGCCTGGCCCAGCCTGAGGCCGTTCCCTCTCCTCCTGTCCCTGTTCCCTGGGAGCAGAACCCGACCCCCCCGGCTGCCCCCTCCTGTCAGGGACTTGTGCAGAGCCACAAGGTCCCGCCTGAGCCTCCTTTGCTCCGGGCTGTGCCCCTTTCCCAGCTCTCTCAGGAACTCTCCAGCCCCTTCCCAGCTCCGTTCCCTTGCCTGGACTCGCTCCAGCCCCTCCGTGTCCCTCTTGTCCCAGAGGTGCTGCCAGCACTGCAGGTGCCCCAGCAGTGCCAGCACAGGGACGGGCCCAGCGCACCCGCGCATGCGCAGTGGGGAGGGGGGGGGGGCCCAGCGCGCCCGCGCATGCGCAGTGGTGTGGGGGGGGGTCGGCCATCGCCCCCGCGCATGCGCAAAGGGGGTGGGGGGGGCCGTCCAGCTCTCCCGCGCATGCGCAGTGGGGTGGGGGTAGGGCCAGCGCACCCGCGCATGCGCAGTGGGGGGTGGGGGGGGCCCAGCGCGCCGGCGCATGCGCAGTGGGGTGTGGGGGGGGTCGGCCATCGCCCCCGCGCATGCGCAGTGGGAGGGGGGGTAGGGCAGGCGCACCCGCGCATGCGCAGTGGGGGGTGGGGGGGGCCCAGCGCGCCCGCGCATGCGCAGTGGTGTGGGGGGGGGCCCAGCGCGCCCGCGCATGCGCAGAGGGGGTGGGGGGGGGGCCGTCCAGCTCTCCCGCGCATGCGCAGTGGGGTGGGGGTAGGGCCAGCGCACCCGCGCATGCGCAGTGGGGGGTGGGGGGGGCCCAGCGCGCCCGCGCATGCGCAGGGGTGTGGGGGGGTCGGCCATCGCCCCCGCGCATGCGCAGTGGGGGTGGGGGGCCGGCCGGCGCGCCCGCGCATGCGCAGTGGGGTGGGGGGCCGGCCAGCGCGCCCGCGCATGCGCAGTGGGGGGGGGGGGTAGGGCCAGCGCGCCCGCGCATGCGCAGTGGGGTGGGGGTAGGCCCAGCCTGGGGGTGCCTTTTGTTCTGGTCCTCCGTGGGGCTGCCTTGAGAGCGGAATCAAGGTTGGAAAAGACCTCGGAGATCACTGAGTGCCACCAGCAGCAGCACGGCCAGCGCTCACCACGTCCGTCCATGCCACAGCCACAGGTGTTGGAGCACTCCCAGGGGTGGGCACTCCAAACCTCCCTGGGCAGCTGTGCCAAGGCCTGACCGCCCTTTCCATGGAGGAATTTCCCCAATATCCACCCTGAGCCTCCCCTGGCCCAGCCTGAGGCCGTTCCCTCTCCTCCTGTCCCTGTTCCCTGGGAGCAGAACCCGACCCCCCCGGCTGCCCCCTCCTGTCAGGGACTTGTGCAGAGCCACAAGGTCCCGCCTGAGCCTCCTTTGCTCCGGGCTGTGCCCCTTTCCCAGCTCTCTCAGGAACTCTCCAGCCCCTTGCCAGCTCCGTTCCGTTGCCTGGACTCGCTCCAGCCCCTCCGTGTCCCTCTTGTCCCAGAGGTGCTGCCAGCACTGCAGGTGCCCCAGCAGTGCCAGCACAGGGACGGGCCCAGCGCACCCGCGCATGCGCAGTGGGGTGGGGGGGTGGGGCCAGCGCGCCCGCGCATGCGCAGTGGGGGTGGGGGGGGGGGCCGTCCAGCTCTCCCGCGCATGCGCAGAGGGGTGGGGGTAGGGCCAGCGCACCCGCGCATGCGCAGTGGGGGGTGGGGGGCCGGCCAGCTCTCCCGTGCATGCGCAGTGGGGTGGGGGGCCGGCCAGCTCCCCCGCGCATGCGCAGTGGGAGGGGGGGTAGGGCCAGTGCGCCCGCGCATGCGCAGTGGTGTGGGGGGGGCCCAGCCTGGGGGTGCCTTTTGTTCTGGTCCTCCGTGGGGCTGCCTTGAGAGCGGAATCAAGGTTGGAAAAGACCTCGGAGATCACTGAGTGCCACCAGCAGCAGCACGGCCAGCGCTGACCACGTCCGACCATGCCACAGCCACAGGTGTTGGAGCACTCCCAGGGGTGGGCACTCCAAACCTCCCTGGGCAGCTGTGCCAAGGCCTGAGCGCCCTTTCCATGGAGGAATTTCCCCAATATCCACCCTGAGCCTCCCCTGGCCCAGCCTGAGGCCGTTCCCTCTCCTCCTGTCCCTGTTCCCTGGGAGCAGAGCCCGACCCCCCCGGCTGCCCCCTCCTGTCAGGGACTTGTGCAGAGCCACAAGGTCCCGCCTGAGCCTCCTTTGCTCCGGGCTGTGCCCCTTTCCCAGCTCTCTCAGGAACTCTCCAGCCCCTTCCCAGCTCCGTTCCGTTGCCTGGACTCGCTCCAGCCCCTCCGTGTCCCTCTTGTCCCAGAGGTGCTGCCAGCACTGCAGGTGCCCCAGCAGTGCCAGCACAGGGACGGGCCCAGCGCGCCCGCGCGTGCGCAGTGGGGAGGAGGGGGGGGCCCAGCGTGCCCGCGCATGCGCAGTGGGGAGGGTGGGGGGCCGTCCAGCTCTACCGCGCATGCGCAGTGGGGGTGGGGGGGTAGGGCCAGCGCGCCCGCGCATGCGCAGTGGTGTGGGGGGGGGGCCAGCGCGCCCGCGCATGCGCAGTGGGGGTGGGGGGGGCCGTCCAGCTCTCCCGCGCATGCGCAGTGGGGTGGGGGGTAGGGCCAGCGCACCCGCGCATGCGCAGTGGGGGGTGGGGGGGGCCCAGCGCGCCCGCGCATGCGCAGTGGGGTGGGGGGGGGGGTCGGCCATCGCCCCCGCGCATGCGCAGTGGGGTGGGGGTCCGGCCGGCGCGCCCGCGCATGCGCAGTGGGGGTGGGGGGGCCGTCCAGCTCTCCCGCGCATGCGCAGTCGGGTGGGGGTAGGGCCAGCGCCCCCGCGCATGCGCAGTGGGGTGGGGGGCCGGCCAGCGCGCCCGCGCATGCGCAGTGGGAGGGGGGGGTAGGGCCAGCGCGCCCGCGCATGCGCAGTGGGGTGGGGAGTAGCCCAGCCTGGGGGTGCCTTTTGTTCTGGTCCTCCGTGGAGCTGCCTTGAGAGCGGAATCAAGGTTGGAAAAGACCTCGGAGATCACTGAGTGCCACCAGCAGCAGCACGGCCAGCGCTGACCACGTCCGACCATGCCACAGCCACAGGTGTTGGAGCACTCCCAGGGGTGGGCACTCCAAACCTCCCTGGGCAGCTGTGCCAAGGCCTGAGCGCCCTTTCCATGGAGGAATTTCCCCAATATCCACCCTGAGCCTCCCCTGGCCCAGCCTGAGGCCGTTCCCTCTCCTCCTGTCCCTGTTCCCTGGGAGCAGAACCCGACCCCCCCGGCTGCCCCCTCCTGTCAGGGACTTGTGCAGAGCCACAAGGTCCCGCCTGAGCCTCCTTTGCTCCGGGCTGTGCCCCTTTCCCAGCTCTCTCAGGAACTCTCCAGCCCCTTGCCAGCTCCGTTCCGTTGCCTGGACTCGCTCCAGCCCCTCCGTGTCCCTCTTGTCCCAGAGGTGCTGCCAGCACTGCAGGTGCCCCAGCAGTGCCAGCACAGGGACGGGCCCAGCGCACCCGCGCATGCGCAGTGGTGTGGGGGGGTGGGGCCAGCGCGCCCGCGCATGCGCAGTGGGGGTGGGGGGGGGGCCGTCCAGCTCTCCCGCGCATGCGCAGAGGGGTGGGGGTAGGGCCAGCGCACCCGCGCATGCGCAGTGGGGGGTGGGGAGGGCCCAGCTCTCCCGTGCATGCGCAGTGGGGTGGGGGGCCGGCCAGCTCCCCCGCGCATGCGCAGTGGGAGGGGGGGTAGGGCCAGTGCGCCCGCGCATGCGCAGTGGGGTGGGGGGGGCCCAGCCTGGGGGTGCCTTTTGTTCTGGTCCTCCGTGGGGCTGCCTTGAGAGCGGAATCAAGGTTGGAAAAGACCTCGGAGATCACTGAGTGCCACCAGCAGCAGCACGGCCAGCGCTGACCACGTCCGACCATGCCACAGCCACAGGTGTTGGAGCACTCCCAGGGGTGGGCACTCCAAACCTCCCTGGGCAGCTGTGCCAAGGCCTGAGCGCCCTTTCCATGGAGGAATTTCCCCAATATCCACCCTGAGCCTCCCCTGGCCCAGCCTGAGGCCGTTCCCTCTCCTCCTGTCCCTGTTCCCTGGGAGCAGAGCCCGACCCCCCCGGCTGCCCCCTCCTGTCAGGGACTTGTGCAGAGCCACAAGGTCCCGCCTGAGCCTCCTTTGCTCCGGGCTGTGCCCCTTTCCCAGCTCTCTCAGGAACTCTCCAGCCCCTTGCCAGCTCCGTTCCGTTGCCTGGACTGGCTCCAGCCCCTCCGTGTCCCTCTTGTCCCAGAGGTGCTGCCAGCACTGCAGGTGCCCCAGCAGTGCCAGCACAGGGACGGGCCCAGCGCGCCCGCGCATGCGCAGTGGGGAGGCGGGGGGGCCCAGCGCGCCCGCGCATGCGCAGTGGGGGTGGGGGGGGCCGTCCAGCTCTACCGCGCATGCGCAGTGGGGTGGGGGTAGGGCCAGCGCACCCGCGCATGCGCAGTGGGGGGTGGGGGGCCGGCCAGCTCTCCCGTGCATGCGCAGTGGGGTGGGGGGCCGGCCAGCTCCCCCGCGCATGCGCAGTGGGAGGGGGGGGGTCGGCCATCGCCCCCGCGCATGCGCAAAGGGGGTGGGGGGGGCCGTCCAGCTCTCCCGCGCATGCGCAGTGGGGTGGGGGTAGGGCCAGCGCACCCGCGCATGCGCAGTGGGGGGTGGGGGGGGCCCAGCGCGCCCGCGCATGCGCAGTGGGGTGTGGGGGGGGTCGGCCATCGCCCCCGCGCATGCGCAGTGGGGTGGGGGGCCGGCCGGCGCGCCCGCGCATGCGCAGTGGGGGTGGGGGGGGCCGTCCAGCTCTCCCGCGCATGCGCAGTGGGGTGGGGGCAGGGCCAGCGCCCCCGCGCATGCGCAGTGGGGTGGGGCGCCGGCCAGCGCGCCCGCGCATGCGCAGTGGGAGGGGGGGTAGGGCAGGCGCACCCGCGCATGCGCAGTGGGGGGTGGGGGGGGCCCAGCGCGCCCGCGCATGCGCAGTGGTGTGGGGGGGGGCCCAGCGCGCCCGCGCATGCGCAGAGGGGGTGGGGGGGGGCCGTCCAGCTCTCCCGCGCATGCGCAGTGGGGTGGGGGGCCGGCCAGCTCTCCCGCGCATGCGCAGTGGGAGGGGGGGTAGGGCCAGCGCGCCCGCGCATGCGCAGTGGGGTGGGGGGGGCCCAGCCTGGGCGTGCCTTTTGTTCTGGTCCTCCGTGGGGCTGCCTTGAGAGCGGAATCAAGGTTGGAAAAGACCTCGGAGATCACTGAGTGCCACCAGCAGCAGCACGGCCAGCGCTCACCACGTCCGTCCATGCCACAGCCACAGGTGTTGGAGCACTCCCAGGGGTGGGCACTCCAAACCTCCCTGGGCAGCTGTGCCAAGGCCTGAGCGCCCTTTCCATGGAGGAATTTCCCCAATATCCACCCTGAGCCTCCCCTGGCCCAGCCTGAGGCCGTTCCCTCTCCTCCTGTCCCTGTTCCCTGGGAGCAGAACCCGACCCCCCCGGCTGCCCCCTCCTGTCAGGGACTTGTGCAGAGCCACAAGGTCCCGCCTGAGCCTCCTTTGCTCCGGGCTGTGCCCCTTTCCCAGCTCTCTCAGGAACTCTCCAGCCCCTTGCCAGCTCCGTTCCGTTGCCTGGACTCGCTCCAGCCCCTCCGTGTCCCTCTTGTCCCAGAGGTGCTGCCAGCACTGCAGGTGCCCCAGCAGTGCCAGCACAGGGACGGGCCCAGCGCACCCGCGCATGCGCAGTGGGGTGGGGGGGTGGGGCCAGCGCGCCCGCGCATGCGCAGTGGGGGTGGGGGGGGGGGCCGTCCAGCTCTCCCGCGCATTCGCAGAGGGGTGGGGGTAGGGCCAGCGCACCCGCGCATGCGCAGTGGGGGGTGGGGGGCCGGCCAGCTCTCCCGTGCATGCGCAGTGGGGTGGGGGGCCGGCCAGCTCCCCCGCGCATGCGCAGTGGGAGGGGGGGTAAGGCCAGTGCGCCCGCGCATGCGCAGTGGGGTGGGGGGGGCCCAGCCTGGGGGTGCCTTTTGTTCTGGTCCTCCGTGGGGCTGCCTTGAGAGCGGAATCAAGGTTGGAAAAGACCTCGGAGATCACTGAGTGCCACCAGCAGCAGCACGGCCAGCGCTGACCACGTCCGCCCATGCCACAGCCACAGGTGTTGGAGCACTCCCAGGGGTGGGCACTCCAAACCTCCCTGGGCAGCTGTGCCAAGGCCTGAGCGCCCTTTCCATGGAGGAATTTCCCCAATATCCACCCTGAGCCTCCCCTGGCCCAGCCTGAGGCCGTTCCCTCTCCTCCTGTCCCTGTTCCCTGGGAGCAGAGCCCGACCCCCCCGGCTGCCCCCTCCTGTCAGGGACTTGTGCAGAGCCACAAGGTCCCGCCTGAGCCTCCTTTGCTCCGGGCTGTGCCCCTTTCCCAGCTCTCTCAGGAACTCTCCAGCCCCTTGCCAGCTCCGTTCCGTTGCCTGGACTCGCTCCAGCCCCTCCGTGTCCCTCTTGTCCCAGAGGTGCTGCCAGCACTGCAGGTGCCCCAGCAGTGCCAGCACAGGGACGGGCCCAGCGCGCCCGCGCGTGCGCAGTGGGGAGGAGGGGGGGCCCAGCGTGCCCGCGCATGCGCAGTGGGGAGGGTGGGGGGCCGTCCAGCTCTACCGCGCATGCGCAGTGGGGGTGGGGGGGTAGGGCCAGCGCGCCCGCGCATGCGCAGTGGTGTGGGGGGGGGGCCAGCGCGCCCGCGCATGCGCAGTGGGGGTGGGGGGGGCCGTCCAGCTCTCCCGCGCATGCGCAGTGGGGTGGGGGTAGGGCCAGCGCACCCGCGCATGCGCAGTGGGGGGTGGGGGGGGCCCAGCGCGCCCGCGCATGCGCAGTGGGGTGGGGGGGGGTCGGCCATCGCCCCCGCGCATGCGCAGTGGGGTGGGGGGCCGGCCGGCGCGCCCGCGCATGCGCAGTGGGGGTGGGGGGGCCGTCCAGCTCTCCCGCGCATGCGCAGTGGGGTGGGGGTAGGGCCAGCGCACCCGCGCATGCGCACTGGGGGGTGGGGGGGGCCCAGCGCGCCCGCGCGTGCGCAGTGGGGTGGGGGGGGGGTCGGCCATCGCCCCCGCGCATGCGCAGTGGGGGTGGGGGGGGCCGTCCAGCTCTCCCGCGCATGCGCAGTGGGGTGGGGGCAGGGCCAGCGCCCCCGCGCATGCGCAGTGGGGTTGGGCGCCGGCCAGCGCGCCCGCGCATGCGCAGTGGGAGGGGGGGTAGGGCAGGCGCACCCGCGCATGCGCAGTGGGGGGTGGGGGGGGCCCAGCGCGCCCGCGCATGCGCAGTGGTGGTGGGGGGGGGTCGGCCATCGCCCCCGCGCATGCGCAGTGGGGGTGGGGGGGCCGGCCGGCGCGCCCGCGCATGCGCAGTGGGGGTGGGGGGCCGCCCAGCTCTCCCGCGCATGCGCAGTGGGGTGGGGGGCCGGCCAGCGCCCCCGCGCATGCGCAGTGGGGTGGGGGGCCGGCCAGCGCGCCCGCGCATGCGCAGTGGGAGGGGGGGTAGGGCCAGCGCGCCCGCGCATGCGCAGTGGGGTGGGGGGGGCCCAGCCTGGGGGTGCCTTTTGTTCTGGTCCTCCGTGGGGCTGCCTTGAGAGCGGAATCAAGGTTGGAAAAGACCTCGGAGATCACTGAGTGCCACCAGCAGCAGCACGGCCAGCGCTGACCACGTCCGCCCGTGCCACAGCCACAGGTGTTGGAGCACTCCCAGGGGTGGGCACTCCAAACCTCCCTGGGCAGCTGTGCCAAGGCCTGAGCGCCCTTTCCATGGAGGAATTTCCCCAATATCCACCCTGAGCCTCCCCTGGCCCAGCCTGAGGCCGTTCCCTCTCCTCCTGTCCCTGTTCCCTGGGAGCAGAACCCGACCCCCCCGGCTGCCCCCTCCTGTCAGGGACTTGTGCAGAGCCACAAGGTCCCGCCTGAGCCTCCTTTGCTCCGGGCTGTGCCCCTTTCCCAGCTCTCTCAGGAACTCTCCAGCCCCTTGCCAGCTCCGTTCCGTTGCCTGGACTCGCTCCAGCCCCTCCGTGTCCCTCTTGTCCCAGAGGTGCTGCCAGCACTGCAGGTGCCCCAGCAGTGCCAGCACAGGGACGGGCCCAGCGCACCCGCGCATGCGCAGTGGGGAGGGGGGGGGGGGGCCCAGCGCGCCCGCGCATGCGCAGTGGTGTGGGGGGGGGTCGGCCATCGCCCCCGCGCATGCGCAGTGGGGTGGGGGGCCGGCCGGCGCGCCCGCGCATGCGCAGTGGGGGTGGGGGGGCCGTCCAGCTCTCCCGCGCATGCGCAGTGGGGTGGGTGTAGGGCCAGCGCCCCCGCGCATGCGCAGTGGGGTGGGGGCCGGCCAGCGCACCCGCGCATGCGCAGTGGGGGTGGGGGTGGTCGGCCATCGCCCCCGCGCATGCGCAGTGGGGTGGGGGGCCGGCCGGCGCGCCCGCGCATGCGCAGTGGGGGTGGGGGGGCCGTCCAGCTCTCCCGCGCATGCGCAGTGGGGTGGGGGTAGGGCCAGCGCCCCCGCGCATGCGCAGTGGTGTGGGGGGGGGGCCAGCGCGCCCGCGCATGCGCAGAGGGGGTGGGGGGGGCCGTCCAGCTCTCCCGCGCATGCGCAGTGGGGTGGGGGTAGGGCCAGCGCACCCGCGCATGCGCAGTGGGGGGTGGGGGGGGCCCAGCGCGCCCGCGCATGCGCAGTGGTGTGGGGGGGGGTCGGCCATCGCGCCCGCGCATGCGCAGTGGGGTGGGGGGCCGGCCGGCGCGCCCGCGCATGCGCAGTGGGGGTGGGGGGGCCGTCCAGCTCTCCCGCGCATGCGCAGTGGGGTGGGGGGCCGGCCAGCGCACCCGCGCATGCGCAGTGGGGTGGGGGGCCGGCCAGCGCGCCCGCGCATGCGCAGTGGGAGGGGGGGGTAGGGCCAGCGCGCCCGCGCATGCGCAGTGCGGTGGGGAGTAGCCCAGCCTGGGGGTGCCTTTTGTTCTGGTCCTCCGTGGGGCTGCCTTGAGAGCGGAATCAAGGTTGGAAAAGACCTCGGAGATCACTGAGTGCCACCAGCAGCAGCACGGCCAGCGCTGACCACGTCCGCCCATGCCACAGCCACAGGTGTTGGAGCACTCCCAGGGGTGGGCACTCCAAACCTCCCTGGGCAGCTGTGCCAAGGCCTGAGCGCCCTTTCCATGGAGGAATTTCCCCAATGTCCACCCTGAGCCTCCCCTGGCCCAGCCTGAGGCCGTTCCCTCTCCTCCTGTCCCTGTTCCCTGGGAGCAGAACCCGACCCCCCCGGCTGCCCCCTCCTGTCAGGGACTTGTGCAGAGCCACAAGGTCCCGCCTGAGCCTCCTTTGCTCCGGGCTGTGCCCCTTTCCCAGCTCTCTCAGGAACTCTCCAGCCCCTTGCCAGCTCCGTTCCGTTGCCTGGACTCGCTCCAGCCCCTCCGTGTCCCTCTTGTCCCAGAGGTGCTGCCAGCACTGCAGGTGCCCCAGCAGTGCCAGCACAGGGACGGGCCCAGCGCACCCGCGCATGCGCAGTGGTGTGGGGGGGTGGGGCCAGCACGCCCGCGCATGCGCAGTGGTGTGGGGGGGGGGGTCGGCCATCGCCCCCGGCATGCGCAGTGGGGTGGGGGGCCGGCCGGCGCGCCCGCGCATGCGCAGTGGGGGTGGGGGGGCCGTCCAGCTCTCCCGCGCATGCGCAGTGGGGTGGGTGTCGGGCCAGCGCCCCCGCGCTTGCGCAGTGGGGTGGGGGCCGGCCAGCGCACCCGCGCATGCGCAGTGGGGGTGGGGGGGGTCGGCCATCGCCCCCGCGCATGCGCAGTGGGGTGGGGGGCCGGCCGGCGCGCCCGCGCATGCGCAGTGGGGGTGGGGGGGCCGTCCAGCTCTCCCGCGCATGCGCAGTGGGGTGGGGCGCCGGCCAGCGCCCCCGCGCATGCGCAGTGGGGTGGGGGTAGGGCCAGCGCCCCCGCGCATGCGCAGTGGGGTGGGGGGGGCCCAGCCTGGGGGTGCCTTTTGTTCTGGTCCTCCGTGGGGCTGCCTTGAGAGCGGAATCAAGGTTGGAAAAGACCTCGGAGATCACTGAGTGCCACCAGCAGCAGCACGGCCAGCGCTGACCACGTCCGACCATGCCACAGCCACAGGTGTTGGAGCACTCCCAGGGGTGGGCACTCCAAACCTTCCTGGGCAGCTGTGCCAAGGCCTGAGCGCCCTTTCCATGGAGGAATTTCCCCAATATCCACCCTGAGCCTCCCCTGGCCCAGCCTGAGGCCGTTCCCTCTCCTCCTGTCCCTGTTCCCTGGGAGCAGAACCCGACCCCCCCGGCTGCCCCCTCCTGTCAGGGACTTGTGCAGAGCCACAAGGTCCCGCCTGAGCCTCCTTTGCTCCGGGCTGTGCCCCTTTCCCAGCTCTCTCAGGAACTCTCCAGCCCCTTGCCAGCTCCGTTCCGTTGCCTGGACTCGCTCCAGCCCCTCCGTGTCCCTCTTGTCCCAGAGGTGCTGCCAGCACTGCAGGTGCCCCAGCAGTGCCAGCACAGGGACGGGCCCAGCGCACCCGCGCATGCGCAGTGGGCGGGGGGGGGGGGGCCAGCGCGCCCGCGCATGCGCAGTGGTGTGGGGGGGGGGCCCAGCGCGCCCGCGCATGCGCAGTGGGGGTGGGGGGGGCCGTCCAGCTCTCCCGCGCATGCGCAGTGGGGTGGGGGTAGGGCCAGCGCACCCGCGCATGCGCAGTGGGGGGTGGGGGGGGCCCAGCGCGCCCGCGCATGCGCAGTGGTGTGGGGGGGGTCGGCCATCGCCCCCGCGCATGCGCAGTGGGGGTGGGGGGCCGGCCGGCGCGCCCGCGCATGCGCAGTGGGGGTGGGGGGGCCGCCCAGCTCTCCCGCGCATGCGCAGTGGGGTGGGGGGCCGGCCAGCGCCCCCGCGCATGCGCAGTGGGGTGGGGGGCCGGCCAGCGCGCCCGCGCATGCGCAGTGGGAGGGGGGGGTAGGGCCAGCGCGCCCGCGCATGCGCAGTGGGGTGGGGGGGGCCCAGCCTGGGGGTGCCTTTTGTTCTGGTCCTCCGTGGGGCTGCCTTGAGAGCGGAATCAAGGTTGGAAAAGACCTCGGAGATCACTGAGTGCCACCAGCAGCAGCACGGCCAGCGCTGACCACGTCCGACCATGCCACAGCCACAGGTGTTGGAGCACTCCCAGGGGTGGGCACTCCAAACCTCCCTGGGCAGCTGTGCCAAGGCCTGAGCGCCCTTTCCATGGAGGAATTTCCCCAATATCCACCCTGAGCCTCCCCTGGCCCAGCCTGAGGCCGTTCCCTCTCCTCCTGTCCCTGTTCCCTGGGAGCAGAACCCGACCCCCCCGGCTGCCCCCTCCTGTCAGGGACTTGTGCAGAGCCACAAGGTCCCGCCTGAGCCTCCTTTGCTCCGGGCTGTGCCCCTTTCCCAGCTCTCTCAGGAACTCTCCAGCCCCTTGCCAGCTCCGTTCCGTTGCCTGGACTCGCTCCAGCCCCTCCGTGTCCCTCTTGTCCCAGAGGTGCTGCCAGCACTGCAGGTGCCCCAGCAGTGCCAGCACAGGGACGGGCCCAGCGCACCCGCGCATGCGCAGTGGGGAGGGGGGGGGCACAGCGCGCCCGCGCATGCGCAGTGGTGTGGGGGGGGGGCCAGCGCGCCCGCGCATGCGCAGAGGGGGTGGGGGGGGGCCGTCCAGCTCTCCCGCGCATGCGCAGTGGGGTGGGGGTAGGGCCAGCGCACCCGCGCATGCGCAGTGGGGTGGGGGGGCCCAGCGCGCCCGCGCATGCGCAGTGGTGTGGGGGGGTCGGCCATCGCCCCCGCGCATGCGCAGTGGGGTAGGGGGCCGGCCGGCGCGCCCGCGCATGCGCAGTGGGGGTGGGGGGGCCGTCCAGCTCTCCCGCGCATGCGCAGTCGGGTGGGGGTAGGGCCAGCGCCCCCGCGCATGCGCAGTGGGGTGGGGGGCCGGCCAGCGCGCCCGCGCATGCGCAGTGGGAGGGGGGGTAGGGCCAGCGCGCCCGCGCATGCGCAGTGGGGTGGGAGTAGCCCAGCCTGGGGGTGCCTTTTGTTCTGGTCCTCCGTGGGGCTGCCTTGAGAGCGGAATCAAGGTTGGAAAAGACCTCGGAGATCACTGAGTGCCACCAGCAGCAGCACGGCCAGCGCTGACCACGTCCGTCCATGCCACAGCCACAGGTGTTGGAGCACTCCCAGGGGTGGGCACTCCAAACCTCCCTGGGCAGCTGTGCCAAGGCCTGAGCGCCCTTTCCATGGAGGAATTTCCCCAATATCCACCCTGAGCCCAGCCTGGCCCAGCCTGAGGCCGTTCCCTCTCCTCCTGTCCCTGTTCCCTGGGAGCAGAACCCGACCCCCCCGGCTGCCCCCTCCTGTCAGGGACTTGTGCAGAGCCACAAGGTCCCGCCTGAGCCTCCTTTGCTCCGGGCTGTGCCCCTTTCCCAGCTCTCTCAGGAACTCTCCAGCCCCTTGCCAGCTCCGTTCCGTTGCCTGGACTCGCTCCAGCCCCTCCGTGTCCCTCTTGTCCCAGAGGTGCTGCCAGCACTGCAGGTGCCCCAGCAGTGCCAGCACAGGGACGGGCCCAGCGCACCCGCGCATGCGCAGTGGGGAGGGGGGGGGGGCCCAGCGCGCCCGCGCATGCGCAGTGGTGTGGGGGGGGGTCGGCCATCGCCCCCGCGCATGCGCAGAGGGGGTGGGGGGGGCCGTCCAGCTCTCCCGCGCATGCGCAGTGGGGTGGGGGTAGGGCCAGCGCACCCGCGCATGCGCAGTGGGGGGTGGGGGGGGCCCAGCGCGCCCGCGCATGCGCAGTGGGGTGTGGGGGGGGTCGGCCATCGCCCCCGCGCATGCGCAGTGGGGTGGGGGGACGGCCGGCGCGCCCGCGCATGCGCAGTGGGGGTGGGGGGGGCCGTCAGGCTCTCCCGCGCATGCGCAGTGGGGTGGGGGCAGGGCCAGCGCCCCCGCGCATGCGCAGTGGGGTGGGGCGCCGGCCAGCGCGCCCGCGCATGCGCAGTGGGAGGGGGGGTAGGGCAGGCGCACCCGCGCATGCGCAGTGGGGGGTGGGGGGGGCCCAGCGCGCCCGCGCATGCGCAGTGGTGTGGGGGGGGTCGGCCATCGCCCCCGCGCATGCGCAGTGGTGGTGGGGGGCCGCCCAGCTCTCCCGCGCATGCGCAGTGGGGTGGGGGGCCGGCCAGCGCCCCCGCGCATGCGCAGTGGGGTGGGGGGCCGGCCAGCGCGCCCGCGCATGCGCAGTGGGAGGGGGGGTAGGGCCAGAGCCCCCGCGCTTGCGCAGTGGGGTGGGGGGGGCCGTCCAGCTCTCCCGCGCATGCGCAGTGGGGTGGTGGTAGGGCCAGCACACCCGCGCATGCGCAGTGGGAGGGGGGGTAGGGCCAGTGCGCCCGCGCATGCGCAGTGGGGTGGGGGGGGCCCAGCCTGGGGGTGCCTTTTGTTCTGGTCCTCCGTGGGGCTGCCTTGAGAGCGGAATCAAGGTTGGAAAAGACCTCGGAGATCACTGAGTGCCACCAGCAGCAGCACGGCCAGCGCTGACCACGTCCGACCATGCCACAGCCACAGGTGTTGGAGCACTCCCAGGGGTGGGCACTCCAAACCTCCCTGGGCAGCTGTGCCAAGGCCTGAGCGCCCTTTCCATGGAGGAATTTCCCCAATATCCACCCTGAGCCTCCCCTGGCCCAGCCTGAGGCCGTTCCCTCTCCTCCTGTCCCTGTTCCCTGGGAGCAGAGCCCGACCCCCCCGGCTGCCCCCTCCTGTCAGGGACTTGTGCAGAGCCACAAGGTCCCGCCTGAGCCTCCTTTGCTCCGGGCTGTGCCCCTTTCCCAGCTCTCTCAGGAACTCTCCAGCCCCTTGCCAGCTCCGTTCCGTTGCCTGGACTCGCTCCAGCCCCTCCGTGTCCCTCTTGTCCCAGAGGTGCTGCCAGCACTGCAGGTGCCCCAGCAGTGCCAGCACAGGGACGGGCCCAGCGCGCCCGCGCATGCGCAGTGGGGAGGCGGGGGGGCCCAGCGTGCCCGCGCATGCGCAGTGGGGAGGGTGGGGGGCCGTCCAGCTCTACCGCGCATGCGCAGTGGGGGTGGGGGGGTAGGGCCAGCGCGCCCGCGCATGCGCAGTGGTGTGGGGGGGGGGCCAGCGCGCCCGCGCATGCGCAGTGGGGGTGGGGGGGGCCGTCCAGCTCTCCCGCGCATGCGCAGTGGGGTGGGGGTAGGGCCAGCGCACCCGCGCATGCGCAGTGGGGGGTGGGGGGGGCCCAGCGCGCCCGCGCATGCGCAGTGGGGTGTGGGGGGGGTCGGCCATCGCCCCCGCGCATGCGCAGTGGGGTGGGGGGCCGGCCGGCGCGCCCGCGCATGCGCAGTGGGGGTGGGGGGGGCCGTCCAGCTCTCCCGCGCATGCGCAGTGGGGTGGGGGCAGGGCCAGCGCCCCCGCGCATGCGCAGTGGGGTGGGGCGCCGGCCAGCGCGCCGGCGCATGCGCAGTGGGAGGGGGGGTAGGGCAGGCGCACCCGCGCATGCGCAGTGGGGGGTGGGGGGGGCCCAGCGCGCCCGCGCATGCGCAGTGGTGTGGGGGGGGTCGGCCATCGCCCCCGCGCATGCGCAGTGGGGGTGGGGGGGCCGGCCGGCGCGCCCGCGCATGCGCAGTGGGGGTGGGGGGCCGCCCAGCTCTCCCGCGCATGCGCAGTGGGGTGGGGGGCCGGCCAGCGCCCCCGCGCATGCGCAGTGGGGTGGGGGGCCGGCCAGCGCGCCCGCGCATGCGCAGTGGGAGGGGGGGGGTAGGGCCAGCGCGCCCGCGCATGCGCAGTGGGGTGGGGGGGGCCCAGCCTGGGGGTGCCTTTTGTTCTGGTCCTCCGTGGGGCTGCCTTGAGAGCGGAATCAAGGTTGGAAAAGACCTCGGAGATCACTGAGTGCCACCAGCAGCAGCACGGCCAGCGCTGACCACGTCCGACCATGCCACAGCCACAGGTGTTGGAGCACTCCCAGGGTTGGGCACTCCAAACCTCCCTGGGCAGCTGTCCCAAGGCCTGAGCGCCCTTTCCATGGAGGAATTTCCCCAATATCCACCCTGAGCCTCCCCTGGCCCAGCCTGAGGCCGTTCCCTCTCCTCCTGTCCCTGTTCCCTGGGAGCAGAACCCGACCCCCCCGGCTGCCCCCTCCTGTCAGGGACTTGTGCAGAGCCACAAGGTCCCGCCTGAGCCTCCTTTGCTCCGGGCTGTGCCCCTTTCCCAGCTCTCTCAGGAACTCTCCAGCCCCTTGCCAGCTCCGTTCCCTTGCCTGGACTCGCTCCAGCCCCTCCGTGTCCCTCTTGTCCCAGAGGTGCTGCCAGCACTGCAGGTGCCCCAGCAGTGCCAGCACAGGGACGGGCCCAGCGCGCCCGCGCATGCGCAGTGGGGGGGGGGGGGGGGGGGCCCAGCGCGCCCGCGCATGCGCAGTGGGGAGGGTGGGGGGTCGGCCATCGCCCCCGCGCATGCGCAGTGGGGTGGGGGGCCGGCCGGCGCGCCCGCGCATGCGCAGTGGGGGTGGGGAGGCCGTCCAGCTCTCCCGCGCATGCGCAGTGGGGTGGGTGTCGGGCCAGCGCCCCCGCGCATGCGCAGTGGGGTGGGGGTAGGGCCAGCGCGCCCGCGCATGCGCAGTGGGGGTGGGGGGCCGCCCAGCTCTCCCGCGCATGCGCAGTGGGGGTGGGGGGGCCGTCCAGCTCTCCCGCGCATGCGCAGTGGGGTGGGTGTAGGGCCAGCGCCCCCGCGCATGCGCAGTGGGGTGGGGGCCGGCCAGCGCACCCGCGCATGCGCAGTGGGGTGGGGGGTCGGCCATCGCCCCCGCGCATGCGCAGTGGGGTGGGGGGCCGGCCGGCGCCCCCGCGCATGCGCAGTGGGGGTGGGGGGGCCGTCCAGCTCTCCCGCGCATGCGCAGTGGGGTGGGGGTAGGGCCAGCGCCCCCGCGCATGCGCAGTGGGGTGGGGGTAGGGCCAGCGCGCCCGCGCATGCGCAGTGGGGTGGGGGGGGCCCAGCCTGGGGGTGCCTTTTGTTCTGGTCCTCCGTGGGGCTGCCTTGAGAGCGGAATCAAGGTTGGAAAAGACCTCGGAGATCACTGAGTGCCACCAGCAGCAGCACGGCCAGCGCTCACCACGTCCGTCCATGCCACAGCCACAGGTGTTGGAGCACTCCCAGGGGTGGGCACTCCAAACCTCCCTGGGCAGCTGTGCCAAGGCCTGAGCGCCCTTTCCATGGAGGAATTTCCCCAATATCCACCCTGAGCCTCCCCTGGCCCAGCCTGAGGCCGTTCCCTCTCCTCCTGTCCCTGTTCCCTGGGAGCAGAACCCGACCCCCCCGGCTGCCCCCTCCTGTCAGGGACTTGTGCAGAGCCACAAGGTCCCGCCTGAGCCTCCTTTGCTCCGGGCTGTGCCCCTTTCCCAGCTCTCTCAGGAACTCTCCAGCCCCTTGCCAGCTCCGTTCCGTTGCCTGGACTCGCTCCAGCCCCTCCGTGTCCCTCTTGTCCCAGAGGTGCTGCCAGCACTGCAGGTGCCCCAGCAGTGCCAGCACAGGGACGGGCCCAGCGCGCCCGCGCATGCGCAGTGGGGAGGCGGGGGGGCCCAGCGTGCCCGCGCATGCGCAGTGGGGAGGGTGGGGGGCCGTCCAGCTCTCCCGCGCATGCGCAGTGGGGGTGGGGGGGTAGGGCCAGCGCGCCCGCGCATGCGCAGTGGTGTGGGGGGGGGGCCAGCGCGCCCGCGCATGCGCAGTGGGGGTGGGGGGGGCCGTCCAGCTCTCCCGCGCATGCGCAGTGGGGTGGGGGTAGGGCCAGCGCACCCGCGCATGCGCAGTGGGGGGTGGGGGGGGCCCAGCGCGCCCGCGCATGCGCAGTGGGGTGTGGGGGGGGTCGGCCATCGCCCCCGCGCATGCGCAGTGGGGTGGGGGGCCGGCCGTCGCGCCCGCGCATGCGCAGTGGGGGTGGGGGGGGGGCCGTCCAGCTCTCCCGCGCATGCGCAGTGGGGTGGGGGCAGGGCCAGCGCCCCCGCGCATGCGCAGTGGGGTGGGGCGCCGGCCAGCGCGCCCGCGCATGCGCAGTGGGAGTGGGGGTAGGGCAGGCGCACCCGCGCATGCGCAGTGGGGGGTGGGGGGGGGCCCAGCGCGCCCGCGCATGCGCAGTGGTGTGGGGGGGGGTCGGCCATCGCCCCCGCGCATGCGCAGTGGGGGTGGGGGGCCGGCCGGCGCGCCCGCGCATGCGCAGTGGTGGTGGGGGGCCGCCCAGCTCTCCCGCGCATGCGCAGTGGGGTGGGGGGCCGGCCAGCGCCCCCGCGCATGCGCAGTGGGGTGGGGGGCCGGCCAGCGCGCCCGCGCATGCGCAGTGGGAGGGGGGGTAGGGCCAGCGCCCCCGCGCTTGCGCAGTGGGGTGGGGGGGGCCGTCCAGCTCTCCCGCGCATGCGCAGTGGGGTGGGGGTAGGGCCAGCGCACCCGCGCATGCGCAGTGGGGGGTGGGGGGGCCCCAGCGCGCCCGCCCATGCGCAGTGGTGTGGGGGGGGTCGGCCATCGCCCCCGCGCATGCGCAGTGGGAGGGGGGGTAGGGCCAGAGCCCCCGCGCTTGCGCAGTGGGGTGGGGGGGGCCGTCCAGCTCTCCCGCGCATGCGCAGTGGGGTGGTGGTAGGGCCAGCACACCCGCGCATGCGCAGTGGGGGGTGGGGGGGTCCCAGCGCGCCCGCGCATGCGCAGTGGGGTGGGGGGGGCCCAGCCTGGGGGTGCCTTTTGTTCTGGTCCTCCGTGGGGCTGCCTTGAGAGCGGAATCAAGGTTGGAAAAGACCTCGGAGATCACTGAGTGCCACCAGCAGCAGCACGGCCAGCGCTGACCACGTCCGCCCATGCCACAGCCACAGGTGTTGGAGCACTCCCAGGGGTGGGCACTCCAAACCTCCCTGGGCAGCTGTGCCAAGGCCTGAGCGCCCTTTCCATGGAGGAATTTCCCCAATATCCACCCTGAGCCTCCCCTGGCCCAGCCTGAGGCCGTTCCCTCTCCTCCTGTCCCTGTTCCCTGGGAGCAGAACCCGACCCCCCCGGCTGCCCCCTCCTGTCAGGGACTTGTGCAGAGCCACAAGGTCCCGCCTGAGCCTCCTTTGCTCCGGGCTGTGCCCCTTTCCCAGCTCTCTCAGGAACTCTCCAGCCCCTTGCCAGCTCCGTTCCCTTGCCTGGACTCGCTCCAGCCCCTCCGTGTCCCTCTTGTCCCAGAGGTGCTGCCAGCACTGCAGGTGCCCCAGCAGTGCCAGCACAGGGACGGGCCCAGCGCACCCGCGCATGCGCAGTGGGGAGGGGGGGGGGGGGGGCCCAGCGCGCCCGCGCATGCGCAGTGGTGTGTTGGGGGGCCCAGCGCGCCCTCGCATGCGCAGAGGGGGTGGGGGGGGGCCGTCCAGCTCTCCCGCGCATGCGCAGTGGGGTGGGGGTAGGGCCAGCGCACCCGCGCATGCGCAGTGGGGGGTGGGGGGGGCCCAGCTCTCCCGTGCATGCGCAGTGGGGTGGGGGGCCGGCCAGCTCCCCCGCGCATGCGCAGTGGGAGGGGGGGTAGGGCCAGTGCGCCCGCGCATGCGCAGTGGGGTGTGGGGGGCCCAGCCTGGGGGTGCCTTTTGTTCTGGTCCTCCGTGGGGCTGCCTTGAGAGCGGAATCAAGGTTGGAAAAGACCTCGGAGATCACTGAGTGCCACCAGCAGCAGCACGGCCAGCGCTGACCACGTCCGCCCATGCCACAGCCACAGGTGTTGGAGCACTCCCAGGGGTGGGCACTCCAAACCTCCCTGGGCAGCTGTGCCAAGGCCTGAGCGCCCTTTCCATGGAGGAATTTCCCCAATATCCACCCTGAGCCTCCCCTGGCCCAGCCTGAGGCCGTTCCCTCTCCTCCTGTCCCTGTTCCCTGGGAGCAGAGCCCGACCCCCCCGGCTGCCCCCTCCTGTCAGGGACTTGTGCAGAGCCACAAGGTCCCGCCTGAGCCTCCTTTGCTCCGGGCTGTGCCCCTTTCCCAGCTCTCTCAGGAACTCTCCAGCCCCTTGCCAGCTCCGTTCCGTTGCCTGGACTCGCTCCAGCCCCTCCGTGTCCCTCTTGTCCCAGAGGTGCTGCCAGCACTGCAGGTGCCCCAGCAGTGCCAGCACAGGGACGGGCCCAGCGCGCCCGCGCATGCGCAGTGGGGAGGCGGGGGGGCCCAGCGTGCCCGCGCATGCGCAGTGGGGAGGGTGGGGGGCCGTCCAGCTCTACCGCGCATGCGCAGTGGGGGTGGGGGTGTAGGGCCAGCGCGCCCGCGCATGCGCAGTGGTGTGGGGGGGGGGCCAGCGCGCCCGCGCATGCGCAGTGGGGGTGGGGGGGGGCCGTCCAGCTCTCCCGCGCATGCGCAGTGGGGTGGGGGTAGGGCCAGCGCACCCGCGCATGCGCAGTGGGGGGTGGGGGGGGCCCAGCTCTCCCGTGCATGCGCAGTGGGGTGGGGGGCCGGCCAGCTCCCCCGCGCATGCGCAGTGGGAGGGGGGGTAGGGCCAGCGCGCCCGCGCATGCGCAGTGGGGTGGGGGGGGCCCAGCCTGGGGGTGCCTTTTGTTCTGGTCCTCCGTGGGGCTGCCTTGAGAGCGGAATCAAGGTTGGAAAAGACCTCGGAGATCACTGAGTGCCACCAGCAGCAGCACGGCCAGCGCTGACCACGTCCGACCATGCCACAGCCACAGGTGTTGGAGCACTCCCAGGGGTGGGCACTCCAAACCTCCCTGGGCAGCTGTGCCAAGGCCTGAGCGCCCTTTCCATGGAGGAATTTCCCCAATATCCACCCTGAGCCTCCCCTGGCCCAGCCTGAGGCCGTTCCCTCTCCTCCTGTCCCTGTTCCCTGGGAGCAGAACCCGACCCCCCCGGCTGCCCCCTCCTGTCAGGGACTTGTGCAGAGCCACAAGGTCCCGCCTGAGCCTCCTTTGCTCCGGGCTGTGCCCCTTTCCCAGCTCTCTCAGGAACTCTCCAGCCCCTTGCCAGCTCCGTTCCGTTGCCTGGACTCGCTCCAGCCCCTCCGTGTCCCTCTTGTCCCAGAGGTGCTGCCAGCACTGCAGGTGCCCCAGCAGTGCCAGCACAGGGACGGGCCCAGCGCACCCGCGCATGCGCAGTGGGGTGGGGGGGTTGGGCCAGCGCGCCCGCGCATGCGCAGTGGGGGTGGGGGGGGGCCGTCCAGCTCTCCCGCGCATGCGCAGTGGGGTGGGGGTAGGGCCAGCGCACCCGCGCATGCGCAGTGGGGGGTGGGGGGGGCCCAGCTCTCCCGCGCATGCGCAGTGGGGTGGGGGGCCGGCCAGCTCCCCCGCGCATGCGCAGTGGGAGGGGGGGTAGGGCCAGTGCGCCCGCGCATGCGCAGTGGGGTGTGGGGGGCCCAGCCTGGGGGTGCCTTTTGTTCTGGTCCTCCGTGGGGCTGCCTTGAGAGCGGAATCAAGGTTGGAAAAGACCTCGGAGATCACTGAGTGCCACCAGCAGCAGCACGGCCAGCGCTGACCACGTCCGCCCATGCCACAGCCACAGGTGTTGGAGCACTCCCAGGGGTGGGCACTCCAAACCTCCCTGGGCAGCTGTGCCAAGGCCTGAGCGCCCTTTCCATGGAGGAATTTCCCCAATATCCACCCTGAGCCTCCCCTGGCCCAGCCTGAGGCCGTTCCCTCTCCTCCTGTCCCTGTTCCCTGGGAGCAGAGCCCGACCCCCCCGGCTGCCCCCTCCTGTCAGGGACTTGTGCAGAGCCACAAGGTCCCGCCTGAGCCTCCTTTGCTCCGGGCTGTGCCCCTTTCCCAGCTCTCTCAGGAACTCTCCAGCCCCTTGCCAGCTCCGTTCCGTTGCCTGGACTCGCTCCAGCCCCTCCGTGTCCCTCTTGTCCCAGAGGTGCTGCCAGCACTGCAGGTGCCCCAGCAGTGCCAGCACAGGGACGGGCCCAGCGCGCCCGCGCATGCGCAGTGGGGAGGCGGGGGGGCCCAGCGTGCCCGCGCATGCGCAGTGGGGAGGGTGGGGGGCCGTCCAGCTCTACCGCGCATGCGCAGTGGGGGTGGGGGTGTAGGGCCAGCGCGCCCGCGCATGCGCAGTGGTGTGGGGGGGGGGCCAGCGCGCCCGCGCATGCGCAGTGGGGGTGGGGGGGGCCGTCCAGCTCTCCCGCGCATGCGCAGTGGGGTGGGGGGTAGGGCCAGCGCACCCGCGCATGCGCAGTGGGGGGTGGGGGGGGCCCAGCGCGCCCGCGCATGCGCAGTGGGGTGTGGGGGGGGTCGGCCATCGCCCCCGCGCATGCGCAGTGGGGTGGGGGGCCGGCCGGCGCGCCCGCGCATGCGCAGTGGGGGTGGGGGGGGCCGGCCAGCTCTCCCGCGCATGCGCAGTAAGGTGGGGGCAGGGCCAGCGCCCCCGCGCATGCGCAGTGGGAGGGGGGGTAGGGCAGGCGCACCCGCGCATGCGCAGTGGGGGGTGGGGGGGGCCCAGCGCGCCCGCGCATGCGCAGTGGTGTGGGGGGGGTCGGCCATCGCCCCCGCGCATGCGCAGTGGGGGTGGGGGGCCGGCCGGCGCGCCCGCGCATGCGCAGTGGGGGTGGGGGGCCGCCCAGCTCTCCCGCGCATGCGCAGTGGGGTGGGGGGCCGGCCAGCGCCCCCGCGCATGCGCAGTGGGGTGGGGGGCCGGCCAGCGCGCCCGCGCATGCGCAGTGGGAGGGGGGGGGTAGGGCCAGCGCGCGCGCGCATGCGCAGTGGGGTGGGGGGGGCCCAGCCTGGGGGTGCCTTTTGTTCTGGTCCTCCGTGGGGCTGCCTTGAGAGCGGAATCAAGGTTGGAAAAGACCTCGGAGATCACTGAGTGCCACCAGCAGCAGCACGGCCAGCGCTGACCACGTCCGACCATGCCACAGCCACAGGTGTTGGAGCACTCCCAGGGGTGGGCACTCCAAACCTCCCTGGGCAGCTGTGCCAAGGCCTGAGCGCCCTTTCCATGGAGGAATTTCCCCAATATCCACCCTGAGCCTCCCCTGGCCCAGCCTGAGGCCGTTCCCTCTCCTCCTGTCCCTGTTCCCTGGGAGCAGAACCCGACCCCCCCGGCTGCCCCCTCCTGTCAGGGACTTGTGCAGAGCCACAAGGTCCCGCCTGAGCCTCCTTTGCTCCGGGCTGTGCCCCTTTCCCAGCTCTCTCAGGAACTCTCCAGCCCCTTGCCAGCTCCGTTCCGTTGCCTGGACTCGCTCCAGCCCCTCCGTGTCCCTCTTGTCCCAGAGGTGCTGCCAGCACTGCAGGTGCCCCAGCAGTGCCAGCACAGGGACGGGCCCAGCGCACCCGCGCATGCGCAGTGGTGTGGGGGGGTGGGGCCAGCGCGCCCGCGCATGCGCAGTGGGGGTGGGGGGGGGGGCCGTCCAGCTCTCCCGCGCATGCGCAGTGGGGTGGGGGTAGGGCCAGCGCACCCGCGCATGCGCAGTGGGGGGTGGGGGGGGCCCAGCTCTCCCGTGCATGCGCAGTGGGGTGGGGGGCCGGCCAGCTCCCCCGCGCATGCGCAGTGGGAGGGGGGGTAGGGCCAGTGCGCCCGCGCATGCGCAGTGGGGTGGGGGGGGCCCAGCCTGGGGGTGCCTTTTGTTCTGGTCCTCCGTGGGGCTGCCTTGAGAGCGGAATCAAGGTTGGAAAAGACCTCGGAGATCACTGAGTGCCACCAGCAGCAGCACGGCCAGCGCTCACCACGTCCGCCCATGCCACAGCCACAGGTGTTGGAGCACTCCCAGGGGTGGGCACTCCAAACCTCCCTGGGCAGCTGTGCCAAGGCCTGAGCGCCCTTTCCATGGAGGAATTTCCCCAATATCCACCCTGAGCCTCCCCTGGCCCAGCCTGAGGCCGTTCCCTCTCCTCCTGTCCCTGTTCCCTGGGAGCAGAGCCCGACCCCCCCGGCTGCCCCCTCCTGTCAGGGACTTGTGCAGAGCCACAAGGTCCCGCCTGAGCCTCCTTTGCTCCGGGCTGTGCCCCTTTCCCAGCTCTCTCAGGAACTCTCCAGCCCCTTGCCAGCTCCGTTCCGTTGCCTGGACTCGCTCCAGCCCCTCCGTGTCCCTCTTGTCCCAGAGGTGCTGCCAGCACTGCAGGTGCCCCAGCAGTGCCAGCACAGGGACGGGCCCAGCGCGCCCGCGCATGCGCAGTGGGGAGGCGGGGGGGCCCAGCGTGCCCGCGCATGCGCAGTGGGGAGGGTGGGGGGCCGTCCAGCTCTACCGCGCATGCGCAGTGGGGGTGGGGGGGTAGGGCTAGCGCGCCCGCGCATGCGCAGTGGTGTGGGGGGGGGGGCCAGCGCGCCCGCGCATGCGCAGTGGGGGTGGGGGGGGCCGTCCAGCTCTCCCGCGCATGCGCAGTGGGGTGGGGGTAGGGCCAGCGCACCCGCGCATGCGCAGTGGGGGGTGGGGGGGGCCCAGCGCGCCCGCGCATGCGCAGTGGGGTGTGGGGGGGGTCGGCCATCGCCCCCGCGCATGCGCAGTGGGGTGGGGGGCCGGCCGTCGCGCCCGCGCATGCGCAGTGGGGGTGGGGGGGGCCGTCCAGCTCTCCCGCGCATGCGCAGTGGGGTGGGGGCAGGGCCAGCGCCCCCGCGCATGCGCAGTGGGGTGGGGCGCCGGCCAGCGCGCCCGCGCATGCGCAGTGGGAGTGGGGGTAGGGCAGGCGCACCCGCGCATGCGCAGTGGGGGGTGGGGGGGGGCCCAGCGCGCCCGCGCATGCGCAGTGGTGTGGGGGGGGGTCGGCCATCGCCCCCGCGCATGCGCAGTGGGGGTGGGGGGCCGGCCGGCGCGCCCGCGCATGCGCAGTGGTGGTGGGGGGCCGCCCAGCTCTCCCGCGCATGCGCAGTGGGGTGGGGGGCCGGCCAGCGCCCCCGCGCATGCGCAGTGGGGTGGGGGGCCGGCCAGCGCGCCCGCGCATGCGCAGTGGGAGGGGGGGTAGGGCCAGCGCCCCCGCGCTTGCGCAGTGGGGTGGGGGGGGCCGTCCAGCTCTCCCGCGCATGCGCAGTGTGGTGGGGGTAGGGCCAGCGCACCCGCGCATGCGCAGTGGGGGGTGGGGGGGCCCCAGCTCTCCCGCGCATGCGCAGTGGGGTGGGGGGCCGGCCAGCGCTCCCGCGCATGCGCAGTGGGAGGGGGGGGGTAGGGCCAGCGCGCCCGCGCATGCGCAGTGGGGGTGGGGGGGGCCCAGCCTGGGGGTGCCTTTTGTTCTGGTCCTCCGTGGGGCTGCCTTGAGAGCGGAATCAAGGTTGGAAAAGACCTCGGAGATCACTGAGTGCCACCAGCAGCAGCACGGCCAGCGCTGACCACGTCCGACCATGCCACAGCCACAGGTGTTGGAGCACTCCCAGGGGTGGGCACTCCAAACCTCCCTGGGCAGCTGTGCCAAGGCCTGAGCGCCCTTTCCATGGAGGAATTTCCCCAATATCCACCCTGAGCCTCCCCTGGCCCAGCCTGAGGCCGTTCCCTCTCCTCCTGTCCCTGTTCCCTGGGAGCAGAACCCGACCCCCCCGGCTGCCCCCTCCTGTCAGGGACTTGTGCAGAGCCACAAGGTCCCGCCTGAGCCTCCTTTGCTCCGGGCTGTGCCCCTTTCCCAGCTCTCTCAGGAACTCTCCAGCCCCTTGCCAGCTCCGTTCCGTTGCCTGGACTCGCTCCAGCCCCTCCGTGTCCCTCTTGTCCCAGAGGTGCTGCCAGCACTGCAGGTGCCCCAGCAGTGCCAGCACAGGGACGGGCCCAGCGCACCCGCGCATGCGCAGTGGTGTGGGGGGGTGGGGCCAGCGCGCCCGCGCATGCGCAGTGGGGGTGGGGGGGGGGCCGTCCAGCTCTCCCGCGCATGCGCAGTGGGGTGGGGGTAGGGCCAGCGCACCCGCGCATGCGCAGTGGGGGGTGGGGGGGGCCCAGCTCTCCCGTGCATGCGCAGTGGGGTGGGGGGCCGGCCAGCTCCCCCGCGCATGCGCAGTGGGAGGGGGGGTAGGGCCAGTGCGCCCGCGCATGCGCAGTGGGGTGGGGGGGGCCCAGCCTGGGGGTGCCTTTTGTTCTGGTCCTCCGTGGGGCTGCCTTGAGAGCGGAATCAAGGTTGGAAAAGACCTCGGAGATCACTGAGTGCCACCAGCAGCAGCACGGCCAGCGCTGACCACGTCCGACCATGCCACAGCCACAGGTGTTGGAGCACTCCCAGGGGTGGGCACTCCAAACCTCCCTGGGCAGCTGTGCCAAGGCCTGAGCGCCCTTTCCATGGAGGAATTTCCCCAATATCCACCCTGAGCCTCCCCTGGCCCAGCCTGAGGCCGTTCCCTCTCCTCCTGTCCCTGTTCCCTGGGAGCAGAGCCCGACCCCCCCGGCTGCCCCCTCCTGTCAGGGACTTGTGCAGAGCCACAAGGTCCCGCCTGAGCCTCCTTTGCTCCGGGCTGTGCCCCTTTCCCAGCTCTCTCAGGAACTCTCCAGCCCCTTGCCAGCTCCGTTCCGTTGCCTGGACTCGCTCCAGCCCCTCCGTGTCCCTCTTGTCCCAGAGGTGCTGCCAGCACTGCAGGTGCCCCAGCAGTGCCAGCACAGGGACGGGCCCAGCGCGCCCGCGCATGCGCAGTGGGGAGGCGGGGGGGGCCAGCGTGCCCGCGCATGCGCAGTGGGGAGGGTGGGGGGCCGTCCAGCTCTACCGCGCATGCGCAGTGGGGGTGGGGGGGTAGGGCCAGCGCGCCCGCGCATGCGCAGTGGTGTGGGGGGGGGGCCAGCGCGCCCGCGCATGCGCAGTGGGGGTGGGGGGGGCCGTCCATCTCTCCCGCGCATGCGCAGTGGGGTGGGGGTAGGGCCAGCGCACCCGCGCATGCGCAGTGGGGGGTGGGGGGGGCCCAGCGCGCCCGCGCATGCGCAGTGGGGTGGGGGGGGGGTCGGCCATCGCCCCCGCGCATGCGCAGTGGGGGTGGGGGGGGGCCGTCCAGCATTCCCGCGCATGCGCAGTGGGGTGGGGGCAGGGCCAGCGCCCCCGCGCATGCGCAGTGGGGTGGGGCGCCGGCCAGCGCGCCCGCGCATGCGCAGTGGGAGTGGGGGTAGGGCAGGCGCACCCGCGCATGCGCAGTGGGGGGTGGGGGGGGCCCAGCGCGCCCGCGCATGCGCAGTGGTGTGGGGGGGGGGGTCGTCCATCGCCCCCGCGCATGCGCAGTGGGGGTGGGGGGGCCGGCCGGCGCGCCCGCGCATGCGCAGTGGGGGTGGGGGGCCGCCCAGCTCTCCCGCGCATGCGCAGTGGGGTGGGGGGCCGGCCAGCGCCCCCGCGCATGCGCAGTGGGGTGGGGGGCCGGCCAGCGCGCCCGCGCATGCGCAGTGGGAGGGGGGGTAGGGCCAGCGCGCCCGCGCATGCGCAGTGGGGTGGGGGGGGCCCAGCCTGGGGGTGCCTTTTGTTCTGGTCCTCCGTGGGGCTGCCTTGAGAGCGGAATCAAGGTTGGAAAAGACCTCGGAGATCACTGAGTGCCACCAGCAGCAGCACGGCCAGCGCTGACCACGTCCGACCATGCCACAGCCACAGGTGTTGGAGCACTCCCAGGGGTGGGCACTCCAAACCTCCCTGGGCAGCTGTGCCAAGGCCTGAGCGCCCTTTCCATGGAGGAATTTCCCCAATATCCACCCTGAGCCTCCCCTGGCCCAGCCTGAGGCCGTTCACTCTCCTCCTGTCCCTGTTCCCTGGGAGCAGAACCCGACCCCCCCGGCTGCCCCCTCCTGTCAGGGACTTGTGCAGAGCCACAAGGTCCCGCCTGAGCCTCCTTTGCTCCGGGCTGTGCCCCTTTCCCAGCTCTCTCAGGAACTCTCCAGCCCCTTGCCAGCTCCGTTCCGTTGCCTGGACTCGCTCCAGCCCCTCCGTGTCCCTCTTGTCCCAGAGGTGCTGCCAGCACTGCAGGTGCCCCAGCAGTGCCAGCACAGGGACGGGCCCAGCGCACCCGCGCATGCGCAGTGGGGAGGGGGGGGGGGCCCCAGCGCGCCCGCGCATGCGCAGTGGTGTGGGGGGGGTCGGCCATCGCCCCCGCGCATGCGCAGTGGGGGTGGGGGGCCGGCCGGCGCGCCCGCGCATGCGCAGTGGGGGTGGGGGGCCGCCCAGCTCTCCCGCGCATGCGCAGTGGGGTGGGGGGCCGGCCAGCGCCCCCGCGCATGCGCAGTGGGGTGGGGGGCCGGCCAGCGCGCCCGCGCATGCGCAGTGGGAGGGGGGGGGGTAGGGCCAGCGCGCCCGCGCATGCGCAGTGGGGTGGGGGGGGCCCAGCCTGGGGGTGCCTTTTGTTCTGGTCCTCCGTTGCGCTGCCTTGAGAGCGGAATCAAGGTTGGAAAAGACCTCGGAGATCACTGAGTGCCACCAGCAGCAGCACGGCCACCGCTGACCACGTCCGACCATGCCACAGCCACAGGTGTTGGAGCACTCCCAGGGGTGGGCACTCCAAACCTCCCTGGGCAGCTGTGCCAAGGCCTGAGCGCCCTTTCCATGGAGGAATTTCCCCAATATCCACCCTGAGCCCAGCCTGGCCCAGCCTGAGGCCGTTCCCTCTCCTCCTGTCCCTGTTCCCTGGGAGCAGAACCCGACCCCCCCGGCTGCCCCCTCCTGTCAGGGACTTGTGCAGAGCCACAAGGTCCCGCCTGAGCCTCCTTTGCTCCGGGCTGTGCCCCTTTCCCAGCTCTCTCAGGAACTCTCCAGCCCCTTCCCAGCTCCGTTCCCTTGCCTGGACTCGCTCCAGCCCCTCCGTGTCCCTCTTGTCCCAGAGGTGCTGCCAGCACTGCAGGTGCCCCAGCAGTGCCAGCACAGGGACGGGCCCAGCGCACCCGCGCATGCGCAGTGGGGAGGGGGGGGGGGGCCCAGCGCGCCCGCGCATGCGCAGTGGTGTGGGGGGGGGTCGGCCATCGCCCCCGCGCATGCGCAAAGGGGGTGGGGGGGGCCGTCCAGCTCTCCCGCGCATGCGCAGTGGGGTGGGGGTAGGGCCAGCGCACCCGCGCATGCGCAGTGGGGGGTGGGGGGGGCCCAGCGCGCCCGCGCATGCGCAGTGGGGTGTGGGGGGGGTCGGCCATCGCCCCCGCGCATGCGCAGTGGGGTGGGGGGCCGGCCGGCGCGCCCGCGCATGCGCAGTGGGGGTGGGGGGGGCCGTCCAGCTCTCCCGCGCATGCGCAGTGGGGTGGGGGCAGGGCCAGCGCCCCCGCGCATGCGCAGTGGGGTGGGGCGCCGGCCAGCGCGCCCGCGCATGCGCAGTGGGAGGGGGGGTAGGGCAGGCGCACCCGCGCATGCGCAGTGGGGGGTGGGGGGGGCCCAGCGCGCCCGCGCATGCGCAGTGGTGTGGGGGGGGTCGGCCATCGCCCCCGCGCATGCGCAGTGGGGGTGGGGGGCCGGCCGGCGCGCCCGCGCATGCGCAGTGGTGGTGGGGGGCCGCCCAGTTCTCCCGCGCATGCGCAGTGGGGTGGGGGGCCGGCCAGCGCCCCCGCGCATGCGCAGTGGGGTGGGGGGCCGGCCAGCGCGCCCGCGCATGCGCAGTGGGAGGGGGGGTAGGGCCAGCGCCCCCGCGCATGCGCAGTGGGGTGGGGGGGGCCGTCCAGCTCTCCCGCGCATGCGCAGTGGGGTGGGGGTAGGGCCAGCGCACCCGCGCATGCGCAGTGGGGGGTGGGGGGGCCCCAGCGCGCCCACGCATGCGCAGTGGTGTGGGGGGGGTCGGCCATCGCCCCCGCGCATGCGCAGTGGGGGTGGGGGGCCGGCCGGCGCGCCCGCGTATGCGCAGTGGGGGTGGGGGGGCCGCCCAGCTCTCCCGCGCATGCGCAGTGGGGTGGGGGGCCGGCCAGCGCCCCCGCGCATGCGCAGTGGGGTGGGGGGCCGGCCAGCGCGCCCGCGCATGCGCAGTGGGAGGGGGGGGTAGGGCCAGCGCGCCCGCGCATGCGCAGTGGGGTGGGGGGGGCCCAGCCTGGGGGTGCCTTTTGTTCTGGTCCTCCGTGGGGCTGCCTTGAGAGCGGAATCAAGGTTGGAAAAGACCTCGGAGATCACTGAGTGCCACCAGCAGCAGCACGGCCAGCGCTGACCACGTCCGCCCATGCCACAGCCACAGGTGTTGGAGCACTCCCAGGGGTGGGCACTCCAAACCTCCCTGGGCAGCTGTGCCAAGGCCTGAGCGCCCTTTCCATGGAGGAATTTCCCCAATATCCACCCTGAGCCTCCCCTGGCCCAGCCTGAGGCCGTTCCCTCTCCTCCTGTCCCTGTTCCCTGGGAGCAGAACCCGACCCCCCCGGCTGCCCCCTCCTGTCAGGGACTTGTGCAGAGCCACAAGGTCCCGCCTGAGCCTCCTTTGCTCCGGGCTGTGCCCCTTTCCCAGCTCTCTCAGGAACTCTCCAGCCCCTTCCCAGCTCCGTTCCCTTGCCTGGACTCGCTCCAGCCCCTCCGTGTCCCTCTTGTCCCAGAGGTGCTGCCAGCACTGCAGGTGCCCCAGCAGTGCCAGCACAGGGACGGGCCCAGCGCACCCGCGCATGCGCAGTGGGGAGGGGGGCCGGCCAGCGCGCCCGCGCATGCGCAGTGGTGTGGGGTGGGGGGCCAGCGCGCCCGCGCATGCGCAGTGGGGGTGGGGGGGGGCCGTCCAGCTCTCCCGCGCATGCGCAGTGGGGTGGGGGTAGGGCCAGCGCACCCGCGCATGCGCAGTGGGGGGTGGGGGGGGCCCAGCGCGCCCGCGCATGCGCAGTGGTGTGAGGGGGTCGGCCATCGCCCCCGCGCATGCGCAGTGGGGTGGGGGGCCGGCCGGCGCGCCCGCGCATGCGCAGTGGGGGTGGGGGGGCCGTCCAGCTCTCCCGCGCATGCGCAGTCGGGTGGGGGTAGGGCCAGCGCCCCCGCGCATGCGCAGTGGGGTGGGGGGCCGGCCAGCGCGCCCGCGCATGCGCAGTGGGAGGGGGGTAGGGCCAGCGCGCCCGCGCATGCGCAGTGGGGTGGGAGTAGCCCAGCCTGGGGGTGCCTTTTGTTCTGGTCCTCCGTGGAGCTGCCTTGAGAGCGGAATCAAGGTTGGAAAAGACCTCGGAGATCACTGAGTGCCACCAGCAGCAGCACGGCCAGCGCTGACCACGTCCGTCCATGCCACAGCCACAGGTGTTGGAGCACTCCCAGGGGTGGGCACTCCAAACCTCCCTGGGCAGCTGTGCCAAGGCCTGAGCGCCCTTTCCATGGAGGAATTTCCCCAATATCCACCCTGAGCCCAGCCTGGCCCAGCCTGAGGCCGTTCCCTCTCCTCCTGTCCCTGTTCCCTGGGAGCAGAACCCGACCCCCCCGGCTGCCCCCTCCTGTCAGGGACTTGTGCAGAGACACAAGGTCCCGCCTGAGCCTCCTTTGCTCCGGGCTGTGCCCCTTTCCCAGCTCTCTCAGGAACTCTCCAGCCCCTTCCCAGCTCCGTTCCGTTGCCTGGACTCGCTCCAGCCCCTCCGTGTCCCTCTTGTCCCAGAGGTGCTGCCAGCACTGCAGGTGCCCCAGCAGTGCCAGCACAGGGACGGGCCCAGCGCACCCGCGCATGCGCAGTGGGGAGGGGGGGGGGGGCCCAGCGCGCCCGCGCATGCGCAGTGGTGTGGGGGGGGGTCGGCCATCGCCCCCGCGCATGCGCAAAGGGGGTGGGGGGGGCCGTCCAGCTCTCCCGCGCATGCGCAGTGGGGGTGGGGGGGTAGTGCCAGCGCACCCGCGCATGCGCAGTGGGGGGTGGGGGGGGCCCAGCGCGCCCGCGCATGCGCAGTGGGGTGTGGGGGGGGTCGGCCATCGCCCCCGCGCATGCGCAGTGGGGTGGGGGGCCGGCCGGCGCGCCCGCGCATGCGCAGTGCGGGTGGGTGTAGGGCCGTCCAGCTCTCCCGCGCATGCGCAGTGGGGTGGGGGCAGGGCCAGCGCCCCCGCGCATGCGCAGTGGGGGGTGGGGGGGGCCCAGCGCGCCCGCGCATGCGCAGTGGTGTGGGGGGTTCGGCCATCGCCCCCGCGCATGCGCAGTGGGGGTGGGGGGCCGGCCGGCGCGCCCGCGCATGCGCAGTGGTGGTGGGGGGCCGCCCAGCTCTCCCGCGCATGCGCAGTGGGGGGTGGGGGCCGGCCAGCGCCCCCGCGCATGCGCAGTGGGGTGGGGGGCCGGCCAGCGCGCCCGCGCATGCGCAGTGGGAGGGGGGGTAGGGCCAGCGCCCCCGCGCTTGCGCAGTGGGGTGGGGGGGGCCGTCCAGCTCTCCCGCGCATGCGCAGTGGGGTGGGGGTAGGGCCAGCGCACCCGCGCATGCGCAGTGGGGGGTGGGGGGGCCCCAGCGCGCCCGCCCATGCGCAGTGGTGTGGGGGGGGTCGGCCATCGCCCCCGCGCATGCGCAGTGGGGGTGGGGGGCCGGCCGGCGCGCCCGCGCATGCGCAGTGGTGTGGGGGGGTGGGGCCAGCGCGCCCGCGCATGCGCAGTGGGGGTGGGGGGGGGGCCGTCCAGCTCTCCCGCGCATGCGCAGTGGGGTGGGGGTAGGGCCAGCGCACCCGCGCATGCGCAGTGGGGGGTGGGGGGGGCCCAGCTCTCCCGTGCATGCGCAGTGGGGTGGGGGGCCGGCCAGCTCCCCCGCGCATGCGCAGTGGGAGGGGGGGTAGGGCCAGTGCGCCCGCGCATGCGCAGTGGGGTGGGGGGGGCCCAGCCTGGGGGTGCCTTTTGTTCTGGTCCTCCGTGGGGCTGCCTTGAGAGCGGAATCAAGGTTGGAAAAGACCTCGGAGATCACTGAGTGCCACCAGCAGCAGCACGGCCAGCGCTGACCACGTCCGACCATGCCACAGCCACAGGTGTTGGAGCACTCCCAGGGGTGGGCACTCCAAACCTCCCTGGGCAGCTGTGCCAAGGCCTGAGCGCCCTTTCCATGGAGGAATTTCCCCAATATCCACCCTGAGCCTCCCCTGGCCCAGCCTGAGGCCGTTCCCTCTCCTCCTGTCCCTGTTCCCTGGGAGCAGAGCCCGACCCCCCCGGCTGCCCCCTCCTGTCAGGGACTTGTGCAGAGCCACAAGGTCCCGCCTGAGCCTCCTTTGCTCCGGGCTGTGCCCCTTTCCCAGCTCTCTCAGGAACTCTCCAGCCCCTTGCCAGCTCCGTTCCGTTGCCTGGACTCGCTCCAGCCCCTCCGTGTCCCTCTTGTCCCAGAGGTGCTGCCAGCACTGCAGGTGCCCCAGCAGTGCCAGCACAGGGACGGGCCCAGCGCGCCCGCGCATGCGCAGTGGGGATGCGGGGGGGCCCAGCGTGCCCGCGCATGCGCAGTGGGGAGGGTGGGGGGCCGTCCAGCTCTACCGCGCATGCGCAGTGGGGGTGGGGGGGTAGGGCCAGCGCGCCCGCGCATGCGCAGTGGTGTGGGGGGGGGGCCAGCGCGCCCGCGCATGCGCAGTGGGGGTGGGGGGGGCCGTCCAGCTCTCCCGCGCATGCGCAGTGGGGTGGGGGTAGGGCCAGCGCACCCGCGCATGCGCAGTGGGGGGTGGGGGGGGCCCAGCGCGCCCGCGCATGCGCAGTGGGGTGTGGGGGGGGTCGGCCATCGCCCCCGCGCATGCGCAGTGGGGTGGGGGGCCGGCCGTCGCGCCCGCGCATGCGCAGTGGGGGTGGGGGGGGCCGTCCAGCTCTCCCGCGCATGCGCAGTGGGGTGGGGGCAGGGCCAGCGCCCCCGCGCATGCGCAGTGGGGTGGGGCGCCGGCCAGCGCGCCCGCGCATGCGCAGTGGGAGTGGGGGTAGGGCAGGCGCACCCGCGCATGCGCAGTGGGGGGTGGGGGGGGCCCAGCGCGCCCGCGCATGCGCAGTGGTGTGGGGGGGGTCGGCCATCGCCCCCGCGCATGCGCAGTGGGGGTGGGGGGCCGGCCGGCGCGCCCGCGCATGCGCAGTGGTGGTGGGGGGCCGCCCAGCTCTCCCGCGCATGCGCAGTGGGGTGGGGGGCCGGCCAGCGCCCCCGCGCATGCGCAGTGGGGTGGGGGGCCGGCCAGCGCGCCCGCGCATGCGCAGTGGGAGGGGGGGTAGGGCCAGCGCCCCCGCGCTTGCGCAGTGGGGTGGGGGGGGCCGTCCAGCTCTCCCGCGCATGCGCAGTGGGGTGGGGGTAGGGCCAGCGCACCCGCGCATGCGCAGTGGGGGGTGGGGGGGCCCCAGCGCGCCCGCCCATGCGCAGTGGTGTGGGGGGGGTCGGCCATCGCCCCCGCGCATGCGCAGTGGGGGTGGGGGGGCCGGCCGGCGCGCCCGCGCATGCGCAGTGGGGGTGGGGGTCCGCCCAGCTCTCCCGCGCATGCGCAGTGGGGTGGGGGGCCGGCCAGCGCCCCCGCGCATGCGCAGTGGGGTGGGGGGCCGGCCAGCGCGCCCGCGCATGCGCAGTGGGAGGGGGGGGTAGGGCCAGCGCGCCCGCGCATGCGCAGTGGGGTGGGGGGGGCCCAGCCTGGGGGTGCCTTTTGTTCTGGTCCTCCGTGGGGCTGTCTTGAGAGCGGAATCAAGGTTGGAAAAGACCTCGGAGATCACTGAGTGCCACCAGCAGCAGCACGGCCAGCGCTGACCACGTCCGACCATGCCACAGCCACAGGTGTTGGAGCACTCCCAGGGGTGGGCACTCCAAACCTCCCTGGGCAGCTGTGCCAAGGCCTGAGCGCCCTTTCCATGGAGGAATTTCCCCAATATCCACCCTGAGCCTCCCCTGGCCCAGCCTGAGGCCGTTCCCTCTCCTCCTGTCCCTGTTCCCTGGGAGCAGAACCCGACCCCCCCGGCTGCCCCCTCCTGTCAGGGACTTGTGCAGAGCCACAAGGTCCCGCCTGAGCCTCCTTTGCTCCGGGCTGTGCCCCTTTCCCAGCTCTCTCAGGAACTCTCCAGCCCCTTGCCAGCTCCGTTCCGTTGCCTGGACTCGCTCCAGCCCCTCCGTGTCCCTCTTGTCCCAGAGGTGCTGCCAGCACTGCAGGTGCCCCAGCAGTGCCAGCACAGGGACGGGCCCAGCGCACCCGCGCATGCGCAGTGGGGAGATGGGGGGGGGGGCCCAGCGCGCCCGCGCATGCGCAGTGGTGTGGGGGGGGGGTCGGCCATCGCCCCCGCGCATGCGCAGTGGGGTGGGGGGCCGGCCGGCGCGCCCGCGCATGCGCAGTGGGGGTGGGGGGGCCGTCCAGCTCTCCCGCGCATGCGCAGTGGGGTGGGTGTAGGGCCAGCGCCCCCGCGCATGCGCAGTGGGGTGGGGGCCGGCCAGCGCACCCGCGCATGCGCAGTGGGGGTGGGGGGGTCGGCCATCGCCCCCGCGCATGCGCAGTGGGGTGGGGGGCCGGCCGGCGCGCCCGCGCATGCGCAGTGGGGGTGGGGGGGGCCGTCCAGCTCTCCCGCGCATGCGCAGTGGGGTGGTGGTAGGGCCAGCGCCCCCGCGCATGCGCAGTGGGGTGGGGGTAGGGCCAGCGCCCCCGCGCATGCGCAGTGGGGTGGGGGTAGGGCCAGCGCGCCCGCGCATGCGCAGTGGGGTGGGGGGGGCCCAGCCTGGGGGTGCCTTTTGTTCTGGTCCTCCGTGGGGCTGCCTTGAGAGCGGAATCAAGGTTGGAAAAGACCTCGCAGATCACTGAGTGCCACCAGCAGCACCACGGCCAGCGCTGACCACGTCCGCCCATGCCACAGCCACTGGTGTTGGAGCACTCCCAGGGGTGGGCACTCCAAACCTCCCTGGGCAGCTGTGCCAAGGCCTGAGCGCCCTTTCCATGGAGGAATTTCCCCAATATCCACCCTGAGCCTCCCCTGGCCCAGCCTGAGGCCGTTCCCTCTCCTCCTGTCCCTGTTCCCTGGGAGCAGAACCCGACCCCCCCGGCTGCCCCCTCCTGTCAGGGACTTGTGCAGAGCCACAAGGTCCCGCCTGAGCCTCCTTTGCTCCGGGCTGTGCCCCTTTCCCAGCTCTCTCAGGAACTCTCCAGCCCCTTGCCAGCTCCGTTCCGTTGCCTGGACTCGCTCCAGCCCCTCCGTGTCCCTCTTGTCCCAGAGGTGCTGCCAGCACTGCAGGTGCCCCAGCAGTGCCAGCACAGGGACGGGCCCAGCGCGCCCGCGCATGCGCAGTGGGGAGGCGGGGGGGCCCAGCGTGCCCGCGCATGCGCAGTGGGGAGGGTGGGGGGCCGTCCAGCTCTACCGCGCATGCGCAGTGGGGAGGGGGGGGGGGGGCCCAGCGCGCCCGCGCATGCGCAGTGGTGTGGGGGGGGGCCCAGCGCGCCCGCGCATGCGCAGTGGGGGTGGGGGGGGCCGTCCAGCTCTCCCGCGCATGCGCAGTGGGGTGGGGGTAGGGCCAGCGCACCCGCGCATGCGCAGTGGGGGGTGGGGGGGCCCCAGCGCGCCCGCGCATGCGCAGTGGTGTGGGGGGGGCCGGCCAGCGCCCCCGCGCATGCGCAGTGGGGTGGGGGGCCGGCCAGCGCGCCCGCGCATGCGCAGTGGGAGGGGGGGTAGGGCCAGCGCGCCCGCGCATGCGCAGTGGGGTGGGGGGGGCCCAGCCTGGGGGTGCCTTTTGTTCTGGTCCTCCGTGGGGCTGCCTTGAGAGCGGAATCAAGGTTGGAAAAGACCTCGGAGATCACTGAGTGCCACCAGCAGCAGCACGGCCAGCGCTGACCACGTCCGCCCATGCCACAGCCACAGGTGTTGGAGCACTCCCAGGGGTGGGCACTCCAAACCTCCCTGGGCAGCTGTGCCAAGGCCTGAGCGCCCTTTCCATGGAGGAATTTCCCCAATATCCACCCTGAGCCTCCCCTGGCCCAGCCTGAGGCCGTTCCCTCTCCTCCTGTCCCTGTTCCCTGGGAGCAGAACCCGACCCCCCCGGCTGCCCCCTCCTGTCAGGGACTTGTGCAGAGCCACAAGGTCCCGCCTGAGCCTCCTTTGCTCCGGGCTGTGCCCCTTTCCCAGCTCTCTCAGGAACTCTCCAGCCCCTTGCCAGCTCCGTTCCGTTGCCTGGACTCGCTCCAGCCCCTCCGTGTCCCTCTTGTCCCAGAGGTGCTGCCAGCACTGCAGGTGCCCCAGCAGTGCCAGCACAGGGACGGGCCCAGCGCACCCGCGCATGCGCAGTGGGGAGGGGGGGGGGGGGGCCCAGCGCGCCCGCGCATGCGCAGTGGTGTGGGGGGGGGGTCGGCCATCGCCCCCGCGCATGCGCAGTGGGGTGGGGGGCCGGCCGGCGCGCCCGCGCATGCGCAGTGGGGGTGGGGGGGCCGTCCAGCTCTCCCGCGCATGCGCAGTGGGGTGGGTGTCGGGCCAGCGCCCCCGCGCATGCGCAGTGGGGTGGGGGGCCGGCCGGCGCGCCCGCGCATGCGCAGTGGGGGTGGGGGGGCCGTCCAGCTCTCCCGCGCATGCGCAGTGGGGTGGGGGTAGGGCCAGCGCGCCCGCGCATGCGCAGTGGTGTGGGGGGGGGGGCCAGCGCGCCCGCGCATGCGCAGAGGGGGTGGGGGGGGCCGTCCAGCTCTCCCGCGCATGCGCAGTGGGGTGGGGGTAGGGCCAGCGCACCCGCGCATGCGCAGTGGGGGGTGGGGGGGGCCCAGCGCGCCCGCGCATGCGCAGTGGTGTGGGGGGGTCGGCCATCGCCCCCGCGCATGCGCAGAGGGGTGGGGGGCCGGCCGGCGCGACCGCGCATGCGCAGTGGGGGTGGGGAGGCCGTCCAGCTCTCCCGCGCATGCGCAGTCGGGTGGGGGTAGGGCCAGCGCCCCCGCGCATGCGCAGTGGGGTGGGGGGCCGGCCAGCGCGCCCGCGCATGCGCAGTGGGGTGGGGGGGTAGGGCCAGCGCGCCCGCGCATGCGCAGTGGGGTGGGAGTAGCCCAGCCTGGGGGTGCCTTTTGTTCTGGTCCTCCGTGGGGCTGCCTTGAGAGCGGAATCAAGGTTGGAAAAGACCTCGGAGATCACTGAGTGCCACCAGCAGCAGCACGGCCAGCGCTGACCACGTCCGTCCATGCCACAGCCACAGGTGTTGGAGCACTCCCAGGGGTGGGCACTCCAAACCTCCCTGGGCAGCTGTGCCAAGGCCTGAGCGCCCTTTCCATGGAGGAATTTCCCCAATATCCACCCTGAGCCCAGCCTGGCCCAGCCTGAGGCCGTTCCCTCTCCTCCTGTCCCTGTTCCCTGGGAGCAGAACCCGACCCCCCCGGCTGCCCCCTCCTGTCAGGGACTTGTGCAGAGCCACAAGGTCCCGCCTGAGCCTCCTTTGCTCCGGGCTGTGCCCCTTTCCCAGCTCTCTCAGGAACTCTCCAGCCCCTTGCCAGCTCCGTTCCCTTGCCTGGACTCGCTCCAGCCCCTCCGTGTCCCTCTTGTCCCAGAGGTGCTGCCAGCACTGCAGGTGCCCCAGCAGTGCCAGCACAGGGACGGGCCCAGCGCACCCGCGCATGCGCAGTGGGGGGGGGGGGGGGGGGGCCCAGCGCGCCCGCGCATGCGCAGTGGTGTGGGGGGGGGTCGGCCATCGCCCCCGCGCATGCGCAGTGGGGTGGGGGGCCGGCCGGCGCGCCCGCGCATGCGCAAAGGGGGTGGGGGGGGCCGTCCAGCTCTCCCGCGCATGGGCAGTGGGGTGGGGGTAGGGCCAGCGCACCCGCGCATGCGCAGTGGGGGGTGGGGGGGGCCCAGCGCGCCCGCGCATGCGCAGTGGGGTGTGGGGGGGGTCGGCCATCGCCCCCGCGCATGCGCAGTGGGGTGGGGGGCCGGCCGGCGCGCCCGCGCATGCGCAGTGGGGTTGGGGGGGGCCGTCCAGCTCTCCCGCGCATGCGCAGTGGGGTGGGGGCAGGGCCAGCGCCCCCGCGCATGCGCAGTGGGGTGGGGCGCCGGCCAGCGCGCCCGCGCATGCGCAGTGGGAGGGGGGGTAGGGCAGGCGCACCCGCGCATGCGCAGTGGGGGGTGGGGGGGGCCCAGCGCGCCCGCGCATGCGCAGTGGTGTGGGGGGGGTCGGCCATCGCCCCCGCGCATGCGCAGTGGGGGTGGGGGGGCCGGCCGGCGCGCCCGCGCATGCGCAGTGGTGGTGGGGGGCCGCCCAGCTCTCCCGCGCATGCGCAGTGGGGTGGGGGGCCGGCCAGCGCCCCCGCGCATGCGCAGTGGGGTGGGGGGCCGGCCAGCGCGCCCGCGCATGCGCAGTGGGAGGGGGGGTAGGGCCAGCGCCCCCGCGCTTGCGCAGTGGGGTGGGGGGGGCCCAGCCTGGGGGTGCCTTTTGTTCTGGTCCTCCGTGGGGCTGCCTTGAGAGCGGAATCAAGGTTGGAAAAGACCTCGGAGATCACTGAGTGCCACCAGCAGCAGCACGGCCAGCGGTGACCACGTCCGCCCATGCCACAGCCACAGGTGTTGGAGCACTCCCAGGGGTGGGCACTCCAAACCTCCCTGGGCAGCTGTGCCAAGGCCTGAGCGCCCTTTCCATGGAGGAATTTCCCCAATATCCACCCTGAGCCTCCCCTGGCCCAGCCTGAGGCCGTTCCCTCTCCTCCTGTCCCTGTTCCCTGGGAGCAGAACCCGACCCCCCCGGCTGCCCCCTCCTGTCAGGGACTTGTGCAGAGCCACAAGGTCCCGCCTGAGCCTCCTTTGCTCCGGGCTGTGCCCCTTTCCCAGCTCTCTCAGGAACTCTCCAGCCCCTTGCCAGCTCCGTTCCCTTGCCTGGACTCGCTCCAGCCCCTCCGTGTCCCTCTTGTCCCAGAGGTGCTGCCGGCACTGCAGGTGCCCCAGCAGTGCCAGCACAGGGACGGGCCCAGCGCACCCGCGCATGCGCAGTGGGGGGGGGGGGGGGGGCCCAGCGCGCCCGCGCATGCGCAGTGGTGTGGGGGGGGGTCGGCCATCGCCCCCGCGCATGCGCAGTGGGGGTGGGGGGGCCGTCCAGCTCTCCCGCGCATGCGCAGTGGGGTGGGTGTAGGGCCAGCGCCCCCGCGCATGCGCAGTGGTGTGGGGGGGGGGGCCAGCGCGCCCGCGCATGCGCAAAGGGGGTGGGGGGGGGGCCGTCCAGCTCTCCCGCGCATGCGCAGTGGGGTGGGGGTAGGGCCAGCGCACCCGCGCATGCGCAGTGGGGGGTGGGGGGGGCCCAGCGCGCCCGCGCATGCGCAGTGGTGTGTGGGGGGGGTCGGCCATCGCCCCCGCGCATGCGCAGTGGGGGTGGGGGGCCGGCCGGCGCGCCCGCGCATGCGCAGTGGGGGTGGGGGGCCGCCCAGCTCTCCCGCGCATGCGCAGTGGGGTGGGGGGCCGGCCAGCGCCCCCGCGCATGCGCAGTGGGGTGGGGGGCCGGCCAGCGCGCCCGCGCATGCGCAGTGGGGGTGGGGGGGCCGTCCAGCTCTCCCGCGCATGCGCAGTGGGGTGGGGGTAGGGCCAGCGCGCCCGCGCATGCGCAGTGGTGTGGGGGGGGGGCCAGCGCGCCCGCGCATGCGCAGAGGGGGTGGGGGGGGCCGTCCAGCTCTCCCGCGCATGCGCAGTGGGGTGGGGGTAGGGCCAGCGCACCCGCGCATGCGCAGTGGGGGGTGGGGGGGGGCCCAGCGCGCCCGCGCATGCGCAGTGGTGTGGGGGGGTCGGCCATCGCCCCCGCGCATGCGCAGAGGGGTGGGGGGCCGGCCGGCGCGACCGCGCATGCGCAGTGGGGGTGGGGAGGCCGTCCAGCTCTCCCGCGCATGCGCAGTGGGGTGGGGGTAGGGCCAGCGCCCCCGCGCATGCGCAGTGGGGTGGGGGGCCGGCCAGCGCGCCCGCGCATGCGCAGTGGGGTGGGGGGGTAGGGCCAGCGCGCCCGCGCATGCGCAGTGGGGTGGGAGTAGCCCAGCCTGGGGGTGCCTTTTGTTCTGGTCCTCCGTGGGGCTGCCTTGAGAGCGGAATCAAGGTTGGAAAAGACCTCGGAGATCACTGAGTGCCACCAGCAGCAGCACGGCCACCGCTGACCACGTCCGTCCATGCCACAGCCACAGGTGTTGGAGCACTCCCAGGGGTGGGCACTCCAAACCTCCCTGGGCAGCTGTGCCAAGGCCTGAGCGCCCTTTCCATGGAGGAATTTCCCCAATATCCACCCTGAGCCCAGCCTGGCCCAGCCTGAGGCCGTTCCCTCTCCTCCTGTCCCTGTTCCCTGGGAGCAGAACCCGACCCCCCCGGCTGCCCCCTCCTGTCAGGGACTTGTGCAGAGCCACAAGGTCCCGCCTGAGCCTCCTTTGCTCCGGGCTGTGCCCCTTTCCCAGCTCTCTCAGGAACTCTCCAGCCCCTTCCCAGCTCCGTTCCCTTGCCTGGACTCGCTCCAGCCCCTCCGTGTCCCTCTTGTCCCAGAGGTGCTGCCAGCACTGCAGGTGCCCCAGCAGTGCCAGCACAGGGACGGGCCCAGCGCACCCGCGCATGCGCAGTGGGGGGGTGGGGGGGGGCCCAGCGCGCCCGCGCATGCGCAGTGGTGTGGGGGGGGGTCGGCCATCGCCCCCGCGCATGCGCAGTGGGGTGGGGGGCCGGCCGGCGCGCCCGCGCATGCGCAAAGGGGGTGGGGGGGGCCGTCCAGCTCTCCCGCGCATGCGCAGTGGGGTGGGGGTAGGGCCAGCGCACCCGCGCATGCGCAGTGGGGGGTGGGGGGGGCCCAGCGCGCCCGCGCATGCGCAGTGGGGTGTGGGGGGGGTCGGCCATCGCCCCCGCGCATGCGCAGTGGGGTGGGGGGCCGGCCGGCGCGCCCGCGCATGCGCAGTGGGGGTGGGGGGGCCGTCCAGCTCTCCCGCGCATGCGCAGTGGGGTGGGGGTAGGGCCAGCGCCCCCGCGCATGCGCAGTGGGGTGGGGGTAGGGCCAGCGCCCCCGCGCATGCGCAGTGGGGTGGGGGGGGCCCAGCCTGGGGGTGCCTTTTGTTCTGGTCCTCCGTGGGGCTGCCTTGAGAGCGGAATCAAGGTTGGAAAAGACCTCGGAGATCACTGAGTGCCACCAGCAGCAGCACGGCCAGCGCTGACCACGTCCGACCATGCCACAGCCACAGGTGTTGGAGCACTCCCAGGGGTGGGCACTCCAAACCTCCCTGGGCAGCTGTGCCAAGGCCTGAGCGCCCTTTCCATGGAGGAATTTCCCCAATATCCACCCTGAGCCCAGCCTGGCCCAGCCTGAGGCCGTTCCCTCTCCTCCTGTCCCTGTTCCCTGGGAGCAGAACCCGACCCCCCCGGCTGCCCCCTCCTGTCAGGGACTTGTGCAGAGCCACAAGGTCCCGCCTGAGCCTCCTTTGCTCCGGGCTGTGCCCCTTTCCCAGCTCTCTCAGGAACTCTCCAGCCCCTTGCCAGCTCCGTTCCGTTGCCTGGACTCGCTCCAGCCCCTCCGTGTCCCTCTTGTCCCAGAGGTGCTGCCAGCACTGCAGGTGCCCCAGCAGTGCCAGCACAGGGACGGGCCCAGCGCACCCGCGCATGCGCAGTGGTGTGGGGGGGGGGGTCCGCCATCGCCCCCGCGCATGCGCAGTGGGGTGGGGGGGCCGGCCGGCGCGCCCGCGCATGCGCAGTGGGGGTGGGGGGCCGTCCAGCTCTCCCGCGCATGCGCAGTGGGGTGGGTGTAGGGCCAGCGCCCCCGCGCATGCGCAGTGGGGTGGGGGCCGGCCAGCGCACCCGCGCATGCGCAGTGGGGGTGGGGGGCCGGCCGGCGCGCCCGCGCATGCGCAGTGGGGGTGGGGGGGGCCGTCCAGCTCTCCCGCGCATGCGCAGTGGGGTGGGGGTAGGGCCAGCGCCCCCGCGCATGCGCAGTGGGGTGGGGGGCCGGCCGGCGCGCCCGCGCATGCGCAGTGGGGGTGGGGGGGGCCGTCCAGCTCTCCCGCGCATGCGCAGTCGGGTGGGGGTAGGGCCAGCGCCCCCGCGCATGCGCAGTGGGGTGGGGGTAGGGCCAGCGCCCCCGCGCATGCGCAGTGGGGTGGGGGTAGGGCCAGCGCGCCCGCGCATGCGCAGTGGGGTGGGGGGGGCCCAGCCTGGGGGTGCCTTTTGTTCTGGTCCTCCGTGGGGCTGCCTTGAGAGCGGAATCAAGGTTGGAAAAGACCTCGGAGATCACTGAGTGCCACCAGCAGCAGCACGGCCAGCGCTGACCACGTCCGACCATGCCACAGCCACAGGTGTTGGAGCACTCCCAGGGGTGGGCACTCCAAACCTCCCTGGGCAGCTGTGCCAAGGCCTGAGCGCCCTTTCCATGGAGGAATTTCCCCAATATCCACCCTGAGCCTCCCCTGGCCCAGCCTGAGGCCGTTCCCTCTCCTCCTGTCCCTGTTCCCTGGGAGCAGAACCCGACCCCCCCGGCTGCCCCCTCCTGTCAGGGACTTGTGCAGAGCCACAAGGTCCCGCCTGAGCCTCCTTTGCTCCGGGCTGTGCCCCTTTCCCAGCTCTCTCAGGAACTCTCCAGCCCCTTGCCAGCTCCGTTCCGTTGCCTGGACTCGCTCCAGCCCCTCCGTGTCCCTCTTGTCCCAGAGGTGCTGCCAGCACTGCAGGTGCCCCAGCAGTGCCAGCACAGGGACGGGCCCAGCGCACCCGCGCATGCGCAGTGGGGAGGGGGGGGGGGGCCCAGCGCGCCCGCGCATGCGCAGTGGTGTGGGGGGGGGGTCGGCCATCGCCCCCGCGCATGCGCAGTGGGGTGGGGGGCCGGCCGGCGCGCCCGCGCATGCGCAGTGGGGGTGGGGGGGCCGTCCAGCTCTCCCGCGCATGCGCAGTGGGGTGGGTGTCGGGCCAGCGCCCCCGCGCATGCGCAGTGGGGTGGGGGGCCGGCCGGCGCGCCCGCGCATGCGCAGTGGGGGTGGGGGGGCCGTCCAGCTCTCCCGCGCATGCGCAGTGGGGTGGGGGTAGGGCCAGCGCCCCCGCGCATGCGCAGTGGGGTGGGGGGGGCCCAGCCTGGGGGTGCCTTTTGTTCTGGTCCTCCGTGGGGCTGCCTTGAGAGCGGAATCAAGGTTGGAAAAGACCTCGGAGATCACTGAGTGCCACCAGCAGCAGCACGGCCAGCGCTGACCACGTCCGCCCATGCCACAGCCACAGGTGTTGGAGCACTCCCAGGGGTGGGCACTCCAAACCTCCCTGGGCAGCTGTGCCAAGGCCTGAGCGCCCTTTCCATGGAGGAATTTCCCCAATATCCACCCTGAGCCTCCCTTGGCCCAGCCTGAGGCCGTTCCCTCTCCTCCTGTCCCTGTTCCCTGGGAGCAGAACCCGACCCCCCCGGCTGCCCCCTCCTGTCAGGGACTTGTGCAGAGCCACAAGGTCCCGCCTGAGCCTCCTTTGCTCCGGGCTGTGCCCCTTTCCCAGCTCTCTCAGGAACTCTCCAGCCCCTTGCCAGCTCCGTTCCGTTGCCTGGACTCGCTCCAGCCCCTCCGTGTCCCTCTTGTCCCAGAGGTGCTGCCAGCACTGCAGGTGCCCCAGCAGTGCCAGCACAGGGACGGGCCCAGCGCACCCGCGCATGCGCAGTGGGGAGGGGGGGGGGGGGGCCCAGCGCGCCCGCGCATGCGCAGTGGTGTGGGGGGGGGCCCAGCGCGCCCGCGCATGCGCAGAGGGGGTGGGGGGGGGCCGTCCAGCTCTCCCGCGCATGCGCAGTGGGGTGGGGGTAGGGCCAGCGCACCCGCGCATGCGCAGTGGGGGGTGGGGGGGCCCCAGCGCGCCCGCGCATGCGCAGTGGTGTGGGGGGCCGGCCGGCGCGCCCGCGCATGCGCAGTGGGGGTGGGGGGGCCGTCCAGCTCTCCCGCGCATGCGCAGTCGGGTGGGGGTAGGGCCAGCGCCCCCGCGCATGCGCAGTGGGGTGGGGGGCCGGCCAGCGCGCCCGCGCATGCGCAGTGGGAGGGGGGGTAGGGCCAGCGCACCCGCGCATGCGCAGTGGGGGGTGGGGGGGCCCCAGCGCGCCCGCGCATGCGCAGTGGTGTGGGGGGCCGGCCGGCGCGCCCGCGCATGCGCAGTGGGGGTGGGGGGGCCGTCCAGCTCTCCCGCGCATGCGCAGTCGGGTGGGGGTAGGGCCAGCGCCCCCGCGCATGCGCAGTGGGGTGGGGCGCCGGCCAGCGCGCCCGCGCATGCGCAGTGGGAGGGGGGGTAGGGCCAGCGCGCCCGCGCATGCGCAGTGGGGTGGGGGGCCGGCCGGCGCGCCCGCGCATGCGCAGTGGGGGTGGGGGGGCCGTCCAGCTCTCCCGCGCATGCGCAGTCGGGTGGGGGTAGGGCCAGCGCCCCCGCGCATGCGCAGTGGGGTGGGGGGCCGGCCAGCGCGCCCGCGCATGCGCAGTGGGAGGGGGGGTAGGGCCAGCGCGCCCGCGCATGCGCAGTGGGTTGGGAGTAGCCCAGCCTGGGGGTGCCTTTTGTTCTGGTCCTCCGTGGGGCTGCCTTGAGAGCGGAATCAAGGTTGGAAAAGACCTCGGAGATCACTGAGTGCCACCAGCAGCAGCACGGCCAGCGCTGACCACGTCCGTCCATGCCACAGCCACAGGTGTTGGAGCACTCCCAGGGGTGGGCACTCCAAACCTCCCTGGGCAGCTGTGCCAAGGCCTGAGCGCCCTTTCCATGGAGGAATTTCCCCAATATCCACCCTGAGCCTCCCCTGGCCCAGCCTGAGGCCGTTCCCTCTCCTCCTGTCCCTGTTCCCTGGGAGCAGAACCCGACCCCCCCGGCTGCCCCCTCCTGTCAGGGACTTGTGCAGAGCCACAAGGTCCCGCCTGAGCCTCCTTTGCTCCGGGCTGTGCCCCTTTCCCAGCTCTCTCAGGAACTCTCCAGCCCCTTCCCAGCTCCGTTCCCTTGCCTGGACTCGCTCCAGCCCCTCCGTGTCCCTCTTGTCCCAGAGGTGCTGCCAGCACTGCAGGTGCCCCAGCAGTGCCAGCACAGGGACGGGCCCAGCGCACCCGCGCATGCGCAGTGGGGGGGGGGGGGGGGGCCCAGCGCGCCCGCGCATGCGCAGTGGTGTGGGGGGGGTCGGCCATCGCCCCCGCGCATGCGCAGTGGGGTGGGGGGCCGGCCGGCGCGCCCGCGCATGCGCAGTGGGGGTGGGGGGGGCCGTCCAGCTCTCCCGCGCATGCGCAGTGGGGTGGGGGGGGGCCAGCGCACCCGCGCATGCGCAGTGGGGGGTGGGGGGGGCCGTCCAGCTCTCCCGCGCATGCGCAGTGGGGTGGGGGGGGGCCAGCGCACCCGCGCATGCGCAGTGGGGGGTGGGGGGGGCTCAGCGCGCCCGCGCATGCGCAGTGGGGTGGGGGGGGGGTCGGCCATCGCCCCCGCGCATGCGCAGTGGGGGTGGGGGGCCGGCCGGCGCGCCCGCGCATGCGCAGTGGGGGTGGGGGGGCCGTCCAGCTCTCCCGCGCATGCGCAGTGGGGTGGGGGCAGGGCCAGCGCCCCCGCGCATGCGCAGTGGGGTGTGGCGCCGGCCAGCGCGCCCGCGCATGCGCAGTGGGAGGGGGGGTAGGGCAGGCGCACCCGCGCATGCGCAGTGGGGGGTGGGGGGGGCCCAGCGCGCCCGCGCATGCGCAGTGGTGTGGGGGGGTCGGCCATCGCCCCCGCGCATGCGCAGTGGGGGTGGGGGGCCGCCCAGCTCTCCCGCGAATGCGCAGTGGGGTGGGGGGCCGGCCAGCGCCCCCGCGCATGCGCAGTGGGGTGGGGGGCCGGCCAGCGCGCCCGCGCATGCGCAGTGGGAGGGGGGGTAGGGCCAGCGCGCCCGCGCATGCGCAGTGGGGTGGGGGGGGCCCAGCCTGGGGGTGCCTTTTGTTCTGGTCCTCCGTGGGGCTGCCTTGAGAGCGGAATCAAGGTTGGAAAAGACCTCGGAGATCACTGAGTGCCACCAGCAGCAGCACGGCCAGCGCTGACCACGTCCGCCCATGCCACAGCCACAGGTGTTGGAGCACTCCCAGGGGTGGGCACTCCAAACCTCCCTGGGCAGCTGTGCCAAGGCCTGAGCGCCCTTTCCATGGAGGAATTTCCCCAATATCCACCCTGAGCCTCCCCTGGCCCAGCCTGAGGCCGTTCCCTCTCCTCCTGTCCCTGTTCCCTGGGAGCAGAACCCGACCCCCCCGGCTGCCCCCTCCTGTCAGGGACTTGTGCAGAGCCACAAGGTCCCGCCTGAGCCTCCTTTGCTCCGGGCTGTGCCCCTTTCCCAGCTCTCTCAGGAACTCTCCAGCCCCTTGCCAGCTCCGTTCCGTTGCCTGGACTCGCTCCAGCCCCTCCGTGTCCCTCTTGTCCCAGAGGTGCTGCCAGCACTGCAGGTGCCCCAGCAGTGCCAGCACAGGGACGGGCCCAGCGCACCCGCGCATGCGCAGTGGGGAGGGGGGGGGGGGGGGCCCAGCGCGCCCGCGCATGCGCAGTGGTGTGGGGGGGGGGTCGGCCATCGCCCCCGCGCATGCGCAGTGGGGTGGGGGGCCGGCCGGCGCGCCCGCGCATGCGCAGTGGGGGTGGGGGGGCCGTCCAGCTCTCCCGCGCATGCGCAGTGGGGTGGGTGTAGGGCCAGCGCCCCCGCGCATGCGCAGTGGGGGTGGGGGTCGGCCAGCGCACCCGCGCATGCGCAGTGGGGGTGGGGGTGGTGGGCCATCGCCCCCGCGCATGCGCAGTGGGGTGGGGGGCCGGCCGGCGCGCCCGCGCATGCGCAGTGGGGGTGGGGGGGCCGTCCAGCTCTCCCGCGCATGCGCAGTGGGGTGGGGGTAGGGCCAGCGCCCCCGCGCATGCGCAGTGGGGTGGGGGGCCGGCCAGCGCGCCCGCGCATGCGCAGTGGGAGGGGGGGGTAGGGCCAGCGCGCCCGCGCATGCGCAGTGGGGTGGGGAGTAGCCCAGCCTGGGGGTGCCTTTTGTTCTGGTCCTCCGTGGAGCTGCCTTGAGAGCGGAATCAAGGTTGGAAAAGACCTCGGAGATCACTGAGTGCCACCAGCAGCAGCACGGCCAGCGCTGACCACGTCCGACCATGCCACAGCCACAGGTGTTGGAGCACTCCCAGGGGTGGGCACTCCAAACCTCCCTGGGCAGCTGTGCCAAGGCCTGAGCGCCCTTTCCATGGAGGAATTTCCCCAATATCCACCCTGAGCCTCCCCTGGCCCAGCCTGAGGCCGTTCCCTCTCCTCCTGTCCCTGTTCCCTGGGAGCAGAACCCGACCCCCCCGGCTGCCCCCTCCTGTCAGGGACTTGTGCAGAGCCACAAGGTCCCGCCTGAGCCTCCTTTGCTCCGGGCTGTGCCCCTTTCCCAGCTCTCTCAGGAACTCTCCAGCCCCTTGCCAGCTCCGTTCCGTTGCCTGGACTCGCTCCAGCCCCTCCGTGTCCCTCTTGTCCCAGAGGTGCTGCCAGCACTGCAGGTGCGCCAGCAGTGCCAGCACAGGGACGGGCCCAGCGCACCCGCGCATGCGCAGTGGTGTGGGGGGGTGGGGCCAGCGCGCCCGCGCATGCGCAGTGGTGTGGGGGGGGGCCAGCTCGCCCGCGCATGCGCAGTGGGGGTGGGGGGGGCCGTCCAGCTCTCCCGCGCATGCGCAGTGGGGTGGGTGTAGGGCCAGCGCACCCGCGCATGCGCAGTGGGGGGTGGGGGGGGCCCAGCGCGCCCGCGCATGCGCAGTGGTGTGGGGGGGGTCGGCCATCGCGCCCGCGCATGCGCAGTGGGGTGGGGGGCCGGCCGGCGCGCCCGCGCATGCGCAGTGGGGGTGGGGGGGCCGTCCAGCTCTCCCGCGCATGCGCAGTGGGGTGGGGGTAGGGCCAGCGCCCCCGCGCATGCGCAGTGGGGTGGGGGGCCGGCCAGCGCGCCCGCGCATGCGCAGTGGGAGGGGGGGGTAGGGCCAGCGCGCCCGCGCATGCGCAGTGGTGTGGGGAGTAGCCCAGCCTGGGGGTGCCTTTTGTTCTGGTCCTCCTTGGAGCTGCCTTGAGAGCGGAATCAAGGTTGGAAAAGACCTCGGAGATCACTGAGTGCCACCAGCAGCAGCACGGCCAGCGCTGACCACGTCCGCCCATGGCACAGCCACAGGTGTTGGAGCACTCCCAGGGGTGGGCACTCCAAACCTCCCTGGGCAGCTGTGCCAAGGCCTGAGCGCCCTTTCCATGGAGGAATTTCCCCAATATCCACCCTGAGCCTCCCCTGGCCCAGCCTGAGGCCGTTCCCTCTCCTCCTGTCCCTGTTCCCTGGGAGCAGAACCCGACCCCCCCGGCTGCCCCCTCCTGTCAGGGACTTGTGCAGAGCCACAAGGTCCCGCCTGAGCCTCCTTTGCTCCGGGCTGTGCCCCTTTCCCAGCTCTCTCAGGAACTCTCCAGCCCCTTGCCAGCTCCGTTCCCTTGCCTGGACTCGCTCCAGCCCCTCCGTGTCCCTCTTGTCCCAGAGGTGCTGCCAGCACTGCAGGTGCCCCAGCAGTGCCAGCACAGGGACGGGCCCAGCGCGCCCGCGCATGCGCAGTGGGGAGGTGGGGGGTGTCGGCCAGCGCGCCCGCGCATGCGCAGTGGGGTGGGGGTAGGGCCAGCGCACCCGCGCATGCGCAGTGGGGGGTGGGGGGGGGCCCAGCGCGCCCGCGCATGCGCAGTGGCGTGGGGGGGGTCGGCCATCGCCCCCGCGCATGCGCAGTGGGGTGGGGGGCCGGCCAGCGCGCCCGCGCATGCGCAGTGGGAGGGGGGGTTAGGGCCAGCGCGCCCGCGCATGCGCAGTGGGGTGGGGAGTAGCCCAGCCTGGGGGTGCCTTTTGTTCTGGTCCTCCGTGGAGCTGCCTTGAGAGCGGAATCAAGGTTGGAAAAGACCTCGGAGATCACTGAGTGCCACCAGCAGCAGCACGGCCAGCGCTGACCACGTCCGACCATGCCACAGCCACAGGTGTTGGAGCACTCCCAGGGGTGGGCACTCCAAACCTCCCTGGGCAGCTGTGCCAAGGCCTGAGCGCCCTTTCCATGGAGGAATTTCCCCAATATCCACCCTGAGCCTCCCCTGGCCCAGCCTGAGGCCGTTCCCTCTCCTCCTGTCCCTGTTCCCTGGGAGCAGAACCCGACCCCCCCGGCTGCCCCCTCCTGTCAGGGACTTGTGCAGAGCCACAAGGTCCCGCCTGAGCCTCCTTTGCTCCGGGCTGTGCCCCTTTCCCAGCTCTCTCAGGAACTCTCCAGCCCCTTGCCAGCTCCGTTCCGTTGCCTGGACTCGCTCCAGCCCCTCCGTGTCCCTCTTGTCCCAGAGGTGCTGCCAGCACTGCAGGTGCCCCAGCAGTGCCAGCACAGGGACGGGCCCAGCGCACCCGCGCATGCGCAGTGGTGTGGGGGGGTGGGGCCAGCGCGCCCGCGCATGCGCAGTGGTGTGGGGGGGGGCCAGCTCGCCCGCGCATGCGCAGTGGGGGTGGGGGGGGCCGTCCAGCTCTCCCGCGCATGCGCAGTGGGGTGGGGGTAGGGCCAGCGCACCCGCGCATGCGCAGTGGGGGGTGGGGGGGGCCCAGCGCGCCCGCGCATGCGCAGTGGTGTGGGGGGGGTCGGCCATCGCGCCCGCGCATGCGCAGTGGGGTGGGGGGCCGGCCGGCGCGCCCGCGCATGCGCATTGGGTTGGGGGGGCCGTCCAGCTCTCCCGCGCATGCGCAGTGGGGTGGGGGTAGGGCCAGCGCCCCCGCGCATGCGCAGTGGGGTGGGGGGCCGGCCAGCGCGCCCGCGCATGCGCAGTGGGAGGGGGGGGTAGGGCCAGCGCGCCCGCGCATGCGCAGTGGTGTGGGGAGTAGCCCAGCCTGGGGGTGCCTTTTGTTCTGGTCCTCCTTGGAGCTGCCTTGAGAGCGGAATCAAGGTTGGAAAAGACCTCGGAGATCACTGAGTGCCACCAGCAGCAGCACGGCCAGCGCTGACCACGTCCGCCCATGGCACAGCCACAGGTGTTGGAGCACTCCCAGGGGTGGGCACTCCAAACCTCCCTGGGCAGCTGTGCCAAGGCCTGAGCGCCCTTTCCATGGAGGAATTTCCCCAATATCCACCCTGAGCCTCCCCTGGCCCAGCCTGAGGCCGTTCCCTCTCCTCCTGTCCCTGTTCCCTGGGAGCAGAACCCGACCCCCCCGGCTGCCCCCTCCTGTCAGGGACTTGTGCAGAGCCACAAGGTCCCGCCTGAGCCTCCTTTGCTCCGGGCTGTGCCCCTTTCCCAGCTCTCTCAGGAACTCTCCAGCCCCTTGCCAGCTCCGTTCCCTTGCCTGGACTCGCTCCAGCCCCTCCGTGTCCCTCTTGTCCCAGAGGTGCTGCCAGCACTGCAGGTGCCCCAGCAGTGCCAGCACAGGGACGGGCCCAGCGCGCCCGCGCATGCGCAGTGGGGAGGTGGGGGGTGTCGGCCAGCGCGCCCGCGCATGCGCAGTGGGGTGGGGGTAGGGCCAGCGCACCCGCGCATGCGCAGTGGGGGGTGGGGGGGGGCCCAGCGCATGCGCGCATGCGCAGTGGCGTGGGGGGGGTCGGCCATCGCCCCCGCGCATGCGCAGTGGGGTGGGGGGCCGGCCGGCGCGCCCGCGCATGCGCAGTGGGGGTGGGGGGGCCGTCCAGCTCTCCCGCGCATGCGCAGTGGGGTGGGGGTAGGGCCAGCGCCCCCGCGCATGCGCAGTGGGGTGGGGGTAGGGCCAGCGCCCCCGCGCATGCGCAGTGGGGTGGGGGTAGGGCCAGCGCGCCCGCGCATGCGCAGTGGGGTGGGGGGGGCCCAGCCTGGGGGTGCCTTTTGTTCTGGTCCTCCGTGGGGCTGCCTTGAGAGCGGAATCAAGGTTGGAAAAGACCTCGCAGATCACTGAGTGCCACCAGCAGCAGCACGGCCAGCGCTGACCACGTCCGCCCATGCCACAGCCACTGGTGTTGGAGCACTCCCAGGGGTGGGCACTCCAAACCTCCCTGGGCAGCTGTGCCAAGGCCTGAGCGCCCTTTCCATGGAGGAATTTCCCCAATATCCACCCTGAGCCTCCCCTGGCCCAGCCTGAGGCCGTTCCCTCTCCTCCTGTCCCTGTTCCCTGGGAGCAGAACCCGACCCCCCCGGCTGCCCCCTCCTGTCAGGGACTTGTGCAGAGCCACAAGGTCCCGCCTGAGCCTCCTTTGCTCCGGGCTGTGCCCCTTTCCCAGCTCTCTCAGGAACTCTCCAGCCCCTTGCCAGCTCCGTTCCGTTGCCTGGACTCGCTCCAGCCCCTCCGTGTCCCTCTTGTCCCAGAGGTGCTGCCAGCACTGCAGGTGCCCCAGCAGTGCCAGCACAGGGACGGGCCCAGCGCGCCCGCGCATGCGCAGTGGGGAGGCGGGGGGGCCCAGCGTGCCCGCGCATGCGCAGTGGGGAGGGTGGGGGGCCGTCCAGCTCTACCGCGCATGCGCAGTGGGGAGGGGGGGGGGGGCCCAGCGCGCCCGCGCATGCGCAGTGGTGTGGGGGGGGGCCCAGCGCGCCCGCGCATGCGCAGTGGGGGTGGGGGGGGCCGTCCAGCTCTCCCGCGCATGCGCAGTGGGGTGGGGGTAGGGCCAGCGCACCCGCGCATGCGCAGTGGGGGGTGGGGGGGCCCCAGCGCGCCCGCGCATGCGCAGTGGTGTGGGGGGGGTCGGCCATCGCCCCCGCGCATGCGCAGTGGGGGTGGGGGGCCGGCCGGCGCGCCCGCGCGTGCGCAGTGGGGGTGGGGGGCCGCCCAGCTCTCCCGCGCATGCGCAGTGGCGTGGGGGGCCGGCCAGCGCCCCCGCGCATGCGCAGTGGGGTGGGGGGCCGGCCAGCGCGCCCGCGCATGCGCAGTGGGAGGGGGGGTAGGGCCAGCGCGCCCGCGCATGCGCAGTGGGGTGGGGGGGGCCCAGCCTGGGGGTGCCTTTTGTTCTGGTCCTCCGTGGGGCTGCCTTGAGAGCGGAATCAAGGTTGGAAAAGACCTCGGAGATCACTGAGTGCCACCAGCAGCAGCACGGCCAGCGCTGACCACGTCCGCCCATGCCACAGCCACAGGTGTTGGAGCACTCCCAGGGGTGGGCACTCCAAACCTCCCTGGGCAGCTGTGCCAAGGCCTGAGCGCCCTTTCCATGGAGGAATTTCCCCAATATCCACCCTGAGCCTCCCCTGGCCCAGCCTGAGGCCGTTCCCTCTCCTCCTGTCCCTGTTCCCTGGGAGCAGAACCCGACCCCCCCGGCTGCCCCCTCCTGTCAGGGACTTGTGCAGAGCCACAAGGTCCCGCCTGAGCCTCCTTTGCTCCGGGCTGTGCCCCTTTCCCAGCTCTCTCAGGAACTCTCCAGCCCCTTGCCAGCTCCGTTCCGTTGCCTGGACTCGCTCCAGCCCCTCCGTGTCCCTCTTGTCCCAGAGGTGCTGCCAGCACTGCAGGTGCCCCAGCAGTGCCAGCACAGGGACGGGCCCAGCGCACCCGCGCATGCGCAGTGGGGAGGGGGGGGGGGCCCAGCGCGCCCGCGCATGCGCAGTGGTGTGGGGGGGGGGTCGGCCATCGCCCCCGCGCATGCGCAGTGGGGTGGGGGGCCGGCCGGCGCGCCCGCGCATGCGCAGTGGGGGTGGGGGGGCCGTCCAGCTCTCCCGCGCATGCGCAGTGGGGTGGGTGTCGGGCCAGCGCCCCCGCGCATGCGCAGTGGGGTGGGGGGCCGGCCGGCGCGCCCGCGCATGCGCAGTGGGGGTGGGGGGGCCGTCCAGCTCTCCCGCGCATGCGCAGTGGGGTGGGGGTAGGGCCAGCGCGCCCGCGCATGCGCAGTGGTGTGGGGGGGGGGCCAGCGCGCCCGCGCATGCGCAGAGGGGGTGGGGGGGGCCGTCCAGCTCTCCCGCGCATGCGCAGTGGGGTGGGGGTAGGGCCAGCGCACCCGCGCATGCGCAGTGGGGGGTGGGGGGGGCCCAGCGCGCCCGCGCATGCGCAGTGGTGTGGGGGGGTCGGCCATCGCCCCCGCGCATGCGCAGAGGGGTGGGGGGCCGGCCGGCGCGACCGCGCATGCGCAGTGGGGGTGGGGAGGCCGTCCAGCTCTCCCGCGCATGCGCAGTCGGGTGGGGGTAGGGCCAGCGCCCCCGCGCATGCGCAGTGGGGTGGGGGGCCGGCCAGCGCGCCCGCGCATGCGCAGTGGGGTGGGGGGGTAGGGCCAGCGCGCCCGCGCATGCGCAGTGGGGTGGGAGTAGCCCAGCCTGGGGGTGCCTTTTGTTCTGGTCCTCCGTGGGGCTGCCTTGAGAGCGGAATCAAGGTTGGAAAAGACCTCGGAGATCACTGAGTGCCACCAGCAGCAGCACGGCCAGCGCTGACCACGTCCGTCCATGCCACAGCCACAGGTGTTGGAGCACTCCCAGGGGTGGGCACTCCAAACCTCCCTGGGCAGCTGTGCCAAGGCCTGAGCGCCCTTTCCATGGAGGAATTTCCCCAATATCCACCCTGAGCCCAGCCTGGCCCAGCCTGAGGCCGTTCCCTCTCCTCCTGTCCCTGTTCCCTGGGAGCAGAACCCGACCCCCCCGGCTGCCCCCTCCTGTCAGGGACTTGTGCAGAGCCACAAGGTCCCGCCTGAGCCTCCTTTGCTCCGGGCTGTGCCCCTTTCCCAGCTCTCTCAGGAACTCTCCAGCCCCTTGCCAGCTCCGTTCCCTTGCCTGGACTCGCTCCAGCCCCTCCGTGTCCCTCTTGTCCCAGAGGTGCTGCCAGCACTGCAGGTGCCCCAGCAGTGCCAGCACAGGGACGGGCCCAGCGCACCCGCGCATGCGCAGTGGGGGGGGGGGGGGGGGGCCCAGCGCGCCCGCGCATGCGCAGTGGTGTGGGGGGGGGTCGGCCATCGCCCCCGCGCATGCGCAGTGGGGTGGGGGGCCGGCCGGCGCGCCCGCGCATGCGCAAAGGGGGTGGGGGGGGCCGTCCAGCTCTCCCGCGCATGGGCAGTGGGGTGGGGGTAGGGCCAGCGCACCCGCGCATGCGCAGTGGGGGGTGGGGGGGGCCCAGCGCGCCCGCGCATGCGCAGTGGGGTGTGGGGGGGGTCGGCCATCGCCCCCGCGCATGCGCAGTGGGGTGGGGGGCCGGCCGGCGCGCCCGCGCATGCGCAGTGGGGGTGGGGGGGGCCGTCCAGCTCTCCCGCGCATGCGCAGTGGGGTGGGGGCAGGGCCAGCGCCCCCGCGCATGCGCAGTGGGGTGGGGCGCCGGCCAGCGCGCCCGCGCATGCGCAGTGGGAGGGGGGGTAGGGCAGGCGCACCCGCGCATGCGCAGTGGGGGGTGGGGGGGGCCCAGCGCGCCCGCGCATGCGCAGTGGTGTGGGGGGGGTCGGCCATCGCCCCCGCGCATGCGCAGTGGGGGTGGGGGGCCGGCCGGCGCGCCCGCGCATGCGCAGTGGTGGTGGGGGGCCGCCCAGCTCTCCCGCGCATGCGCAGTGGGGTGGGGGGCCGGCCAGCGCCCCCGCGCATGCGCAGTGGGGTGGGGGGCCGGCCAGCGCGCCCGCGCATGCGCAGTGGGAGGGGGGGTAGGGCCAGCGCCCCCGCGCTTGCGCAGTGGGGTGGGGGGGGCCCAGCCTGGGGGTGCCTTTTGTTCTGGTCCTCCGTGGGGCTGCCTTGAGAGCGGAATCAAGGTTGGAAAAGACCTCGGAGATCACTGAGTGCCACCAGCAGCAGCACGGCCAGCGCTGACCACGTCCGCCCATGCCACAGCCACAGGTGTTGGAGCACTCCCAGGGGTGGGCACTCCAAACCTCCCTGGGCAGCTGTGCCAAGGCCTGAGCGCCCTTTCCATGGAGGAATTTCCCCAATATCCACCCTGAGCCTCCCCTGGCCCAGCCTGAGGCCGTTCCCTCTCCTCCTGTCCCTGTTCCCTGGGAGCAGAACCCGACCCCCCCGGCTGCCCCCTCCTGTCAGGGACTTGTGCAGAGCCACAAGGTCCCGCCTGAGCCTCCTTTGCTCCGGGCTGTGCCCCTTTCCCAGCTCTCTCAGGAACTCTCCAGCCCCTTGCCAGCTCCGTTCCGTTGCCTGGACTCGCTCCAGCCCCTCCGTGTCCCTCTTGTCCCAGAGGTGCTGCCGGCACTGCAGGTGCCCCAGCAGTGCCAGCACAGGGACGGGCCCAGCGCACCCGCGCATGCGCAGTGGGGGGGGGGGGGGGGGGGGCCCAGCGCGCCCGCGCATGCGCAGTGGTGTGGGGGGGGGGGTCGGCCATCGCCCCCGCGCATGCGCAGTGGGGGTGGGGGGGCCGTCCAGCTCTCCCGCGCATGCGCAGTGGGGTGGGTGTAGGGCCAGCGCCCCCGCGCATGCGCAGTGGTGTGGGGGTAGGGCCAGCGCGCCCGCGCATGCGCAAAGGGGGTGGGGGGGGGGCCGTCCAGCTCTCCCGCGCATGCGCAGTGGGGTGGGGGTAGGGCCAGCGCACCCGCGCATGCGCAGTGGGGGGTGGGGGGGGCCCAGCGCGCCCGCGCATGCGCAGTGGTGTGTGGGGGGGGTCGGCCATCGCCCCCGCGCATGCGCAGTGGGGGTGGGGGGCCGGCCGGCGCGCCCGCGCATGCGCAGTGGGGGTGGGGGGCCGCCCAGCTCTCCCGCGCATGCGCAGTGGGGTGGGGGGCCGGCCAGCGCCCCCGCGCATGCGCAGTGGGGTGGGGGGCCGGCCAGCGCGCCCGCGCATGCGCAGTGGGGGTGGGGGGGCCGTCCAGCTCTCCCGCGCATGCGCAGTGGGGTGGGGGTAGGGCCAGCGCGCCCGCGCATGCGCAGTGGTGTGGGGGGGGGGCCAGCGCGCCCGCGCATGCGCAGAGGGGGTGGGGGGGGCCGTCCAGCTCTCCCGCGCATGCGCAGTGGGGTGGGGGTAGGGCCAGCGCACCCGCGCATGCGCAGTGGGGGGTGGGGGGGGCCCAGCGCGCCCGCGCATGCGCAGTGGTGTGGGGGGGTCGGCCATCGCCCCCGCGCATGCGCAGAGGGGTGGGGGGCCGGCCGGCGCGACCGCGCATGCGCAGTGGGGGTGGGGAGGCCGTCCAGCTCTCCCGCGCATGCGCAGTCGGGTGGGGGTAGGGCCAGCGCCCCCGCGCATGCGCAGTGGGGTGGGGGGGCCGGCCAGCGCGCCCGCGCATGCGCAGTGGGGTGGGGGGGTAGGGCCAGCGCGCCCGCGCATGCGCAGTGGGGTGGGAGTAGCCCAGCCTGGGGGTGCCTTTTGTTCTGGTCCTCCGTGGGGCTGCCTTGAGAGCGGAATCAAGGTTGGAAAAGACCTCGGAGATCACTGAGTGCCACCAGCAGCAGCACGGCCAGCGCTGACCACGTCCGTCCATGCCACAGCCACAGGTGTTGGAGCACTCCCAGGGGTGGGCACTCCAAACCTCCCTGGGCAGCTGTGCCAAGGCCTGAGCGCCCTTTCCATGGAGGAATTTCCCCAATATCCACCCTGAGCCCAGCCTGGCCCAGCCTGAGGCCGTTCCCTCTCCTCCTGTCCCTGTTCCCTGGGAGCAGAACCCGACCCCCCCGGCTGCCCCCTCCTGTCAGGGACTTGTGCAGAGCCACAAGGTCCCGCCTGAGCCTCCTTTGCTCCGGGCTGTGCCCCTTTCCCAGCTCTCTCAGGAACTCTCCAGCCCCTTGCCAGCTCCGTTCCCTTGCCTGGACTCGCTCCAGCCCCTCCGTGTCCCTCTTGTCCCAGAGGTGCTGCCAGCACTGCAGGTGCCCCAGCAGTGCCAGCACAGGGACGGGCCCAGCGCACCCGCGCATGCGCAGTGGGGGGGGGGGGGGGGGCCCAGCGCGCCCGCGCATGCGCAGTGGTGTGGGGGGGGGTCGGCCATCGCCCCCGCGCATGCGCAGTGGGGTGGGGGGCCGGCCGGCGCGCCCGCGCATGCGCAAAGGGGGTGGGGGGGGCCGTCCAGCTCTCCCGCGCATGGGCAGTGGGGTGGGGGTAGGGCCAGCGCACCCGCGCATGCGCAGTGGGGGGTGGGGGGGGCCCAGCGCGCCCGCGCATGCGCAGTGGGGTGTGGGGGGGGTCGGCCATCGCCCCCGCGCATGCGCAGTGGGGTGGGGGGCCGGCCGGCGCGCCCGCGCATGCGCAGTGGGGGTGGGGGGGGCCGTCCAGCTCTCCCGCGCATGCGCAGTGGGGTGGGGGCAGGGCCAGCGCCCCCGCGCATGCGCAGTGGGGTGGGGCGCCGGCCAGCGCGCCCGCGCATGCGCAGTGGGAGGGGGGGTAGGGCAGGCGCACCCGCGCATGCGCAGTGGGGGGTGGGGGGGGCCCAGCGCGCCCGCGCATGCGCAGTGGTGTGGGGGGGGTCGGCCATCGCCCCCGCGCATGCGCAGTGGGGGTGGGGGGCCGGCCGGCGCGCCCGCGCATGCGCAGTGGTGGTGGGGGGCCGCCCAGCTCTCCCGCGCATGCGCAGTGGGGTGGGGGGCCGGCCAGCGCCCCCGCGCATGCGCAGTGGGGTGGGGGGCCGGCCAGCGCGCCCGCGCATGCGCAGTGGGAGGGGGGGTAGGGCCAGCGCCCCCGCGCTTGCGCAGTGGGGTGGGGGGGGCCCAGCCTGGGGGTGCCTTTTGTTCTGGTCCTCCGTGGGGCTGCCTTGAGAGCGGAATCAAGGTTGGAAAAGACCTCGGAGATCACTGAGTGCCACCAGCAGCAGCACGGCCAGCGCTGACCACGTCCGCCCATGCCACAGCCACAGGTGTTGGAGCACTCCCAGGGGTGGGCACTCCAAACCTCCCTGGGCAGCTGTGCCAAGGCCTGAGCGCCCTTTCCATGGAGGAATTTCCCCAATATCCACCCTGAGCCTCCCCTGGCCCAGCCTGAGGCCGTTCCCTCTCCTCCTGTCCCTGTTCCCTGGGAGCAGAACCCGACCCCCCCGGCTGCCCCCTCCTGTCAGGGACTTGTGCAGAGCCACAAGGTCCCGCCTGAGCCTCCTTTGCTCCGGGCTGTGCCCCTTTCCCAGCTCTCTCAGGAACTCTCCAGCCCCTTGCCAGCTCCGTTCCGTTGCCTGGACTCGCTCCAGCCCCTCCGTGTCCCTCTTGTCCCAGAGGTGCTGCCAGCACTGCAGGTGCCCCAGCAGTGCCAGCACAGGGACGGGCCCAGCGCACCCGCGCATGCGCAGTGGGGGGGGGGGGGGGGGCCCAGCGCGCCCGCGCATGCGCAGTGGTGTGGGGGGGGGGTCGGCCATCGCCCCCGCGCATGCGCAGTGGGGGTGGGGGGGCCGTCCAGCTCTCCCGCGCATGCGCAGTGGGGTGGGTGTAGGGCCAGCGCCCCCGCGCATGCGCAGTGGTGTGGGGGGGGGGGCCAGCGCGCCCGCGCATGCGCAAAGGGGGTGGGGGGGGGGCCGTCCAGCTCTCCCGCGCATGCGCAGTGGGGTGGGGGTAGGGCCAGCGCACCCGCGCATGCGCAGTGGGGGGTGGGGGGGGCCCAGCGCGCCCGCGCATGCGCAGTGGTGTGTGGGGGGGGTCGGCCATCGCCCCCGCGCATGCGCAGTGGGGGTGGGGGGCCGGCCGGCGCGCCCGCGCATGCGCAGTGGGGGTGGGGGGCCGCCCAGCTCTCCCGCGCATGCGCAGTGGGGTGGGGGGCCGGCCAGCGCCCCCGCGCATGCGCAGTGGGGGGGGGGGGTAGGGCCAGCGCGCCCGCGCATGCGCAGTGGGGTGGGGGGGGCCCAGCCTGGGGGTGCCTTTTGTTCTGGTCCTCCGTGGGGCTGCCTTGAGAGCGGAATCAAGGTTGGAAAAGACCTCGGAGATCACTGAGTGCCACCAGCAGCAGCACGGCCAGCGCTCACCACGTCCGTCCATGCCACAGCCACAGGTGTTGGAGCACTCCCAGGGGTGGGCACTCCAAACCTCCCTGGGCAGCTGTGCCAAGGCCTGAGCGCCCTTTCCATGGAGGAATTTCCCCAATATCCACCCTGAGCCTCCCCTGGCCCAGCCTGAGGCCGTTCCCTCTCCTCCTGTCCCTGTTCCCTGGGAGCAGAACCCGACCCCCCCGGCTGCCCCCTCCTGTCAGGGACTTGTGCAGAGCCACAAGGTCCCGCCTGAGCCTCCTTTGCTCCGGGCTGTGCCCCTTTCCCAGCTCTCTCAGGAACTCTCCAGCCCCTTGCCAGCTCCGTTCCGTTGCCTGGACTCGCTCCAGCCCCTCCGTGTCCCTCTTGTCCCAGAGGTGCTGCCAGCACTGCAGGTGCCCCAGCAGTGCCAGCACAGGGACGGGCCCAGCGCACCCGCGCATGCGCAGTGGGGTGGGGGGGTGGGGCCAGCGCGCCCGCGCATGCGCAGTGGGGGTGGGGGGGGGGGCCGTCCAGCTCTCCCGCGCATGCGCAGAGGGGTGGGGGTAGGGCCAGCGCACCCGCGCATGCGCAGTGGGGGGTGGGGGGCCGGCCAGCTCTCCCGTGCATGCGCAGTGGGGTGGGGGTAGGGCCAGCGCCCCCGCGCATGCGCAGTGGGGTGGGGGGCCGGCCAGCGCGCCCGCGCATGCGCAGTGGGGTGGGGGGGTAGGGCCAGCGCGCCCGCGCATGCGCAGTGGGGTGGGAGTAGCCCAGCCTGGGGGTGCCTTTTGTTCTGGTCCTCCGTGGGGCTGCCTTGAGAGCGGAATCAAGGTTGGAAAAGACCTCGGAGATCACTGAGTGCCACCAGCAGCAGCACGGCCACCGCTGACCACGTCCGTCCATGCCACAGCCACAGGTGTTGGAGCACTCCCAGGGGTGGGCACTCCAAACCTCCCTGGGCAGCTGTGCCAAGGCCTGAGCGCCCTTTCCATGGAGGAATTTCCCCAATATCCACCCTGAGCCCAGCCTGGCCCAGCCTGAGGCCGTTCCCTCTCCTCCTGTCCCTGTTCCCTGGGAGCAGAACCCGACCCCCCCGGCTGCCCCCTCCTGTCAGGGACTTGTGCAGAGCCACAAGGTCCCGCCTGAGCCTCCTTTGCTCCGGGCTGTGCCCCTTTCCCAGCTCTCTCAGGAACTCTCCAGCCCCTTCCCAGCTCCGTTCCCTTGCCTGGACTCGCTCCAGCCCCTCCGTGTCCCTCTTGTCCCAGAGGTGCTGCCAGCACTGCAGGTGCCCCAGCAGTGCCAGCACAGGGACGGGCCCAGCGCACCCGCGCATGCGCAGTGGGGGGGTGGGGGGGGGCCCAGCGCGCCCGCGCATGCGCAGTGGTGTGGGGGGGGGTCGGCCATCGCCCCCGCGCATGCGCAGTGGGGTGGGGGGCCGGCCGGCGCGCCCGCGCATGCGCAAAGGGGGTGGGGGGGGCCGTCCAGCTCTCCCGCGCATGCGCAGTGGGGTGGGGGTAGGGCCAGCGCACCCGCGCATGCGCAGTGGGGGGTGGGGGGGGCCCAGCGCGCCCGCGCATGCGCAGTGGGGTGTGGGGGGGGTCGGCCATCGCCCCCGCGCATGCGCAGTGGGGTGGGGGGCCGGCCGGCGCGCCCGCGCATGCGCAGTGGGGGTGGGGGGGCCGTCCAGCTCTCCCGCGCATGCGCAGTGGGGTGGGGGTAGGGCCAGCGCCCCCGCGCATGCGCAGTGGGGTGGGGGTAGGGCCAGCGCCCCCGCGCATGCGCAGTGGGGTGGGGGGGGCCCAGCCTGGGGGTGCCTTTTGTTCTGGTCCTCCGTGGGGCTGCCTTGAGAGCGGAATCAAGGTTGGAAAAGACCTCGGAGATCACTGAGTGCCACCAGCAGCAGCACGGCCAGCGCTGACCACGTCCGACCATGCCACAGCCACAGGTGTTGGAGCACTCCCAGGGGTGGGCACTCCAAACCTCCCTGGGCAGCTGTGCCAAGGCCTGAGCGCCCTTTCCATGGAGGAATTTCCCCAATATCCACCCTGAGCCCAGCCTGGCCCAGCCTGAGGCCGTTCCCTCTCCTCCTGTCCCTGTTCCCTGGGAGCAGAACCCGACCCCCCCGGCTGCCCCCTCCTGTCAGGGACTTGTGCAGAGCCACAAGGTCCCGCCTGAGCCTCCTTTGCTCCGGGCTGTGCCCCTTTCCCAGCTCTCTCAGGAACTCTCCAGCCCCTTGCCAGCTCCGTTCCGTTGCCTGGACTCGCTCCAGCCCCTCCGTGTCCCTCTTGTCCCAGAGGTGCTGCCAGCACTGCAGGTGCCCCAGCAGTGCCAGCACAGGGACGGGCCCAGCGCACCCGCGCATGCGCAGTGGTGTGGGGGGGGGGGTCCGCCATCGCCCCCGCGCATGCGCAGTGGGGTGGGGGGGCCGGCCGGCGCGCCCGCGCATGCGCAGTGGGGGTGGGGGGCCGTCCAGCTCTCCCGCGCATGCGCAGTGGGGTGGGTGTAGGGCCAGCGCCCCCGCGCATGCGCAGTGGGGTGGGGGCCGGCCAGCGCACCCGCGCATGCGCAGTGGGGGTGGGGGGCCGGCCGGCGCGCCCGCGCATGCGCAGTGGGGGTGGGGGGGGCCGTCCAGCTCTCCCGCGCATGCGCAGTGGGGTGGGGGTAGGGCCAGCGCCCCCGCGCATGCGCAGTGGGGTGGGGGGCCGGCCGGCGCGCCCGCGCATGCGCAGTGGGGGTGGGGGGGGCCGTCCAGCTCTCCCGCGCATGCGCAGTCGGGTGGGGGTAGGGCCAGCGCCCCCGCGCATGCGCAGTGGGGTGGGGGTAGGGCCAGCGCCCCCGCGCATGCGCAGTGGGGTGGGGGTAGGGCCAGCGCGCCCGCGCATGCGCAGTGGGGTGGGGGGGGCCCAGCCTGGGGGTGCCTTTTGTTCTGGTCCTCCGTGGGGCTGCCTTGAGAGCGGAATCAAGGTTGGAAAAGACCTCGGAGATCACTGAGTGCCACCAGCAGCAGCACGGCCAGCGCTGACCACGTCCGACCATGCCACAGCCACAGGTGTTGGAGCACTCCCAGGGGTGGGCACTCCAAACCTCCCTGGGCAGCTGTGCCAAGGCCTGAGCGCCCTTTCCATGGAGGAATTTCCCCAATATCCACCCTGAGCCTCCCCTGGCCCAGCCTGAGGCCGTTCCCTCTCCTCCTGTCCCTGTTCCCTGGGAGCAGAACCCGACCCCCCCGGCTGCCCCCTCCTGTCAGGGACTTGTGCAGAGCCACAAGGTCCCGCCTGAGCCTCCTTTGCTCCGGGCTGTGCCCCTTTCCCAGCTCTCTCAGGAACTCTCCAGCCCCTTGCCAGCTCCGTTCCGTTGCCTGGACTCGCTCCAGCCCCTCCGTGTCCCTCTTGTCCCAGAGGTGCTGCCAGCACTGCAGGTGCCCCAGCAGTGCCAGCACAGGGACGGGCCCAGCGCACCCGCGCATGCGCAGTGGGGAGGGGGGGGGGGGCCCAGCGCGCCCGCGCATGCGCAGTGGTGTGGGGGGGGGGTCGGCCATCGCCCCCGCGCATGCGCAGTGGGGTGGGGGGCCGGCCGGCGCGCCCGCGCATGCGCAGTGGGGGTGGGGGGGCCGTCCAGCTCTCCCGCGCATGCGCAGTGGGGTGGGTGTCGGGCCAGCGCCCCCGCGCATGCGCAGTGGGGTGGGGGGCCGGCCGGCGCGCCCGCGCATGCGCAGTGGGGGTGGGGGGGCCGTCCAGCTCTCCCGCGCATGCGCAGTGGGGTGGGGGTAGGGCCAGCGCCCCCGCGCATGCGCAGTGGGGTGGGGGGGGCCCAGCCTGGGGGTGCCTTTTGTTCTGGTCCTCCGTGGGGCTGCCTTGAGAGCGGAATCAAGGTTGGAAAAGACCTCGGAGATCACTGAGTGCCACCAGCAGCAGCACGGCCAGCGCTGACCACGTCCGCCCATGCCACAGCCACAGGTGTTGGAGCACTCCCAGGGGTGGGCACTCCAAACCTCCCTGGGCAGCTGTGCCAAGGCCTGAGCGCCCTTTCCATGGAGGAATTTCCCCAATATCCACCCTGAGCCTCCCTTGGCCCAGCCTGAGGCCGTTCCCTCTCCTCCTGTCCCTGTTCCCTGGGAGCAGAACCCGACCCCCCCGGCTGCCCCCTCCTGTCAGGGACTTGTGCAGAGCCACAAGGTCCCGCCTGAGCCTCCTTTGCTCCGGGCTGTGCCCCTTTCCCAGCTCTCTCAGGAACTCTCCAGCCCCTTGCCAGCTCCGTTCCGTTGCCTGGACTCGCTCCAGCCCCTCCGTGTCCCTCTTGTCCCAGAGGTGCTGCCAGCACTGCAGGTGCCCCAGCAGTGCCAGCACAGGGACGGGCCCAGCGCACCCGCGCATGCGCAGTGGGGAGGGGGGGGGGGGGGCCCAGCGCGCCCGCGCATGCGCAGTGGTGTGGGGGGGGGCCCAGCGCGCCCGCGCATGCGCAGAGGGGGTGGGGGGGGGCCGTCCAGCTCTCCCGCGCATGCGCAGTGGGGTGGGGGTAGGGCCAGCGCACCCGCGCATGCGCAGTGGGGGGTGGGGGGGCCCCAGCGCGCCCGCGCATGCGCAGTGGTGTGGGGGGCCGGCCGGCGCGCCCGCGCATGCGCAGTGGGGGTGGGGGGGCCGTCCAGCTCTCCCGCGCATGCGCAGTCGGGTGGGGGTAGGGCCAGCGCCCCCGCGCATGCGCAGTGGGGTGGGGGGCCGGCCAGCGCGCCCGCGCATGCGCAGTGGGAGGGGGGGTAGGGCCAGCGCACCCGCGCATGCGCAGTGGGGGGTGGGGGGGCCCCAGCGCGCCCGCGCATGCGCAGTGGTGTGGGGGGCCGGCCGGCGCGCCCGCGCATGCGCAGTGGGGGTGGGGGGGCCGTCCAGCTCTCCCGCGCATGCGCAGTCGGGTGGGGGTAGGGCCAGCGCCCCCGCGCATGCGCAGTGGGGTGGGGCGCCGGCCAGCGCGCCCGCGCATGCGCAGTGGGAGGGGGGGTAGGGCCAGCGCGCCCGCGCATGCGCAGTGGGGTGGGGGGCCGGCCGGCGCGCCCGCGCATGCGCAGTGGGGGTGGGGGGGCCGTCCAGCTCTCCCGCGCATGCGCAGTCGGGTGGGGGTAGGGCCAGCGCCCCCGCGCATGCGCAGTGGGGTGGGGGGCCGGCCAGCGCGCCCGCGCATGCGCAGTGGGAGGGGGGGTAGGGCCAGCGCGCCCGCGCATGCGCAGTGGGTTGGGAGTAGCCCAGCCTGGGGGTGCCTTTTGTTCTGGTCCTCCGTGGGGCTGCCTTGAGAGCGGAATCAAGGTTGGAAAAGACCTCGGAGATCACTGAGTGCCACCAGCAGCAGCACGGCCAGCGCTGACCACGTCCGTCCATGCCACAGCCACAGGTGTTGGAGCACTCCCAGGGGTGGGCACTCCAAACCTCCCTGGGCAGCTGTGCCAAGGCCTGAGCGCCCTTTCCATGGAGGAATTTCCCCAATATCCACCCTGAGCCTCCCCTGGCCCAGCCTGAGGCCGTTCCCTCTCCTCCTGTCCCTGTTCCCTGGGAGCAGAACCCGACCCCCCCGGCTGCCCCCTCCTGTCAGGGACTTGTGCAGAGCCACAAGGTCCCGCCTGAGCCTCCTTTGCTCCGGGCTGTGCCCCTTTCCCAGCTCTCTCAGGAACTCTCCAGCCCCTTCCCAGCTCCGTTCCCTTGCCTGGACTCGCTCCAGCCCCTCCGTGTCCCTCTTGTCCCAGAGGTGCTGCCAGCACTGCAGGTGCCCCAGCAGTGCCAGCACAGGGACGGGCCCAGCGCACCCGCGCATGCGCAGTGGGGGGGGGGGGGGGGGCCCAGCGCGCCCGCGCATGCGCAGTGGTGTGGGGGGGGTCGGCCATCGCCCCCGCGCATGCGCAGTGGGGTGGGGGGCCGGCCGGCGCGCCCGCGCATGCGCAGTGGGGGTGGGGGGGGCCGTCCAGCTCTCCCGCGCATGCGCAGTGGGGTGGGGGGGGGCCAGCGCACCCGCGCATGCGCAGTGGGGGGTGGGGGGGGCCGTCCAGCTCTCCCGCGCATGCGCAGTGGGGTGGGGGGGGGCCAGCGCACCCGCGCATGCGCAGTGGGGGGTGGGGGGGGCTCAGCGCGCCCGCGCATGCGCAGTGGGGTGGGGGGGGGGTCGGCCATCGCCCCCGCGCATGCGCAGTGGGGGTGGGGGGCCGGCCGGCGCGCCCGCGCATGCGCAGTGGGGGTGGGGGGGCCGTCCAGCTCTCCCGCGCATGCGCAGTGGGGTGGGGGCAGGGCCAGCGCCCCCGCGCATGCGCAGTGGGGTGTGGCGCCGGCCAGCGCGCCCGCGCATGCGCAGTGGGAGGGGGGGTAGGGCAGGCGCACCCGCGCATGCGCAGTGGGGGGTGGGGGGGGCCCAGCGCGCCCGCGCATGCGCAGTGGTGTGGGGGGGTCGGCCATCGCCCCCGCGCATGCGCAGTGGGGGTGGGGGGCCGCCCAGCTCTCCCGCGAATGCGCAGTGGGGTGGGGGGCCGGCCAGCGCCCCCGCGCATGCGCAGTGGGGTGGGGGGCCGGCCAGCGCGCCCGCGCATGCGCAGTGGGAGGGGGGGTAGGGCCAGCGCGCCCGCGCATGCGCAGTGGGGTGGGGGGGGCCCAGCCTGGGGGTGCCTTTTGTTCTGGTCCTCCGTGGGGCTGCCTTGAGAGCGGAATCAAGGTTGGAAAAGACCTCGGAGATCACTGAGTGCCACCAGCAGCAGCACGGCCAGCGCTGACCACGTCCGCCCATGCCACAGCCACAGGTGTTGGAGCACTCCCAGGGGTGGGCACTCCAAACCTCCCTGGGCAGCTGTGCCAAGGCCTGAGCGCCCTTTCCATGGAGGAATTTCCCCAATATCCACCCTGAGCCTCCCCTGGCCCAGCCTGAGGCCGTTCCCTCTCCTCCTGTCCCTGTTCCCTGGGAGCAGAACCCGACCCCCCCGGCTGCCCCCTCCTGTCAGGGACTTGTGCAGAGCCACAAGGTCCCGCCTGAGCCTCCTTTGCTCCGGGCTGTGCCCCTTTCCCAGCTCTCTCAGGAACTCTCCAGCCCCTTGCCAGCTCCGTTCCGTTGCCTGGACTCGCTCCAGCCCCTCCGTGTCCCTCTTGTCCCAGAGGTGCTGCCAGCACTGCAGGTGCCCCAGCAGTGCCAGCACAGGGACGGGCCCAGCGCACCCGCGCATGCGCAGTGGGGAGGGGGGGGGGGGGGGCCCAGCGCGCCCGCGCATGCGCAGTGGTGTGGGGGGGGGGTCGGCCATCGCCCCCGCGCATGCGCAGTGGGGTGGGGGGCCGGCCGGCGCGCCCGCGCATGCGCAGTGGGGGTGGGGGGGCCGTCCAGCTCTCCCGCGCATGCGCAGTGGGGTGGGTGTAGGGCCAGCGCCCCCGCGCATGCGCAGTGGGGGTGGGGGTCGGCCAGCGCACCCGCGCATGCGCAGTGGGGGTGGGGGTGGTGGGCCATCGCCCCCGCGCATGCGCAGTGGGGTGGGGGGCCGGCCGGCGCGCCCGCGCATGCGCAGTGGGGGTGGGGGGGCCGTCCAGCTCTCCCGCGCATGCGCAGTGGGGTGGGGGTAGGGCCAGCGCCCCCGCGCATGCGCAGTGGGGTGGGGGGCCGGCCAGCGCGCCCGCGCATGCGCAGTGGGAGGGGGGGGTAGGGCCAGCGCGCCCGCGCATGCGCAGTGGGGTGGGGAGTAGCCCAGCCTGGGGGTGCCTTTTGTTCTGGTCCTCCGTGGAGCTGCCTTGAGAGCGGAATCAAGGTTGGAAAAGACCTCGGAGATCACTGAGTGCCACCAGCAGCAGCACGGCCAGCGCTGACCACGTCCGACCATGCCACAGCCACAGGTGTTGGAGCACTCCCAGGGGTGGGCACTCCAAACCTCCCTGGGCAGCTGTGCCAAGGCCTGAGCGCCCTTTCCATGGAGGAATTTCCCCAATATCCACCCTGAGCCTCCCCTGGCCCAGCCTGAGGCCGTTCCCTCTCCTCCTGTCCCTGTTCCCTGGGAGCAGAACCCGACCCCCCCGGCTGCCCCCTCCTGTCAGGGACTTGTGCAGAGCCACAAGGTCCCGCCTGAGCCTCCTTTGCTCCGGGCTGTGCCCCTTTCCCAGCTCTCTCAGGAACTCTCCAGCCCCTTGCCAGCTCCGTTCCGTTGCCTGGACTCGCTCCAGCCCCTCCGTGTCCCTCTTGTCCCAGAGGTGCTGCCAGCACTGCAGGTGCGCCAGCAGTGCCAGCACAGGGACGGGCCCAGCGCACCCGCGCATGCGCAGTGGTGTGGGGGGGTGGGGCCAGCGCGCCCGCGCATGCGCAGTGGTGTGGGGGGGGGCCAGCTCGCCCGCGCATGCGCAGTGGGGGTGGGGGGGGCCGTCCAGCTCTCCCGCGCATGCGCAGTGGGGTGGGTGTAGGGCCAGCGCACCCGCGCATGCGCAGTGGGGGGTGGGGGGGGCCCAGCGCGCCCGCGCATGCGCAGTGGTGTGGGGGGGGTCGGCCATCGCGCCCGCGCATGCGCAGTGGGGTGGGGGGCCGGCCGGCGCGCCCGCGCATGCGCAGTGGGGGTGGGGGGGCCGTCCAGCTCTCCCGCGCATGCGCAGTGGGGTGGGGGTAGGGCCAGCGCCCCCGCGCATGCGCAGTGGGGTGGGGGGCCGGCCAGCGCGCCCGCGCATGCGCAGTGGGAGGGGGGGGTAGGGCCAGCGCGCCCGCGCATGCGCAGTGGTGTGGGGAGTAGCCCAGCCTGGGGGTGCCTTTTGTTCTGGTCCTCCTTGGAGCTGCCTTGAGAGCGGAATCAAGGTTGGAAAAGACCTCGGAGATCACTGAGTGCCACCAGCAGCAGCACGGCCAGCGCTGACCACGTCCGCCCATGGCACAGCCACAGGTGTTGGAGCACTCCCAGGGGTGGGCACTCCAAACCTCCCTGGGCAGCTGTGCCAAGGCCTGAGCGCCCTTTCCATGGAGGAATTTCCCCAATATCCACCCTGAGCCTCCCCTGGCCCAGCCTGAGGCCGTTCCCTCTCCTCCTGTCCCTGTTCCCTGGGAGCAGAACCCGACCCCCCCGGCTGCCCCCTCCTGTCAGGGACTTGTGCAGAGCCACAAGGTCCCGCCTGAGCCTCCTTTGCTCCGGGCTGTGCCCCTTTCCCAGCTCTCTCAGGAACTCTCCAGCCCCTTGCCAGCTCCGTTCCCTTGCCTGGACTCGCTCCAGCCCCTCCGTGTCCCTCTTGTCCCAGAGGTGCTGCCAGCACTGCAGGTGCCCCAGCAGTGCCAGCACAGGGACGGGCCCAGCGCGCCCGCGCATGCGCAGTGGGGAGGTGGGGGGTGTCGGCCAGCGCGCCCGCGCATGCGCAGTGGGGTGGGGGTAGGGCCAGCGCACCCGCGCATGCGCAGTGGGGGGTGGGGGGGGGCCCAGCGCGCCCGCGCATGCGCAGTGGCGTGGGGGGGGTCGGCCATCGCCCCCGCGCATGCGCAGTGGGGTGGGGGGCCGGCCAGCGCGCCCGCGCATGCGCAGTGGGAGGGGGGGTTAGGGCCAGCGCGCCCGCGCATGCGCAGTGGGGTGGGGAGTAGCCCAGCCTGGGGGTGCCTTTTGTTCTGGTCCTCCGTGGAGCTGCCTTGAGAGCGGAATCAAGGTTGGAAAAGACCTCGGAGATCACTGAGTGCCACCAGCAGCAGCACGGCCAGCGCTGACCACGTCCGACCATGCCACAGCCACAGGTGTTGGAGCACTCCCAGGGGTGGGCACTCCAAACCTCCCTGGGCAGCTGTGCCAAGGCCTGAGCGCCCTTTCCATGGAGGAATTTCCCCAATATCCACCCTGAGCCTCCCCTGGCCCAGCCTGAGGCCGTTCCCTCTCCTCCTGTCCCTGTTCCCTGGGAGCAGAACCCGACCCCCCCGGCTGCCCCCTCCTGTCAGGGACTTGTGCAGAGCCACAAGGTCCCGCCTGAGCCTCCTTTGCTCCGGGCTGTGCCCCTTTCCCAGCTCTCTCAGGAACTCTCCAGCCCCTTGCCAGCTCCGTTCCGTTGCCTGGACTCGCTCCAGCCCCTCCGTGTCCCTCTTGTCCCAGAGGTGCTGCCAGCACTGCAGGTGCCCCAGCAGTGCCAGCACAGGGACGGGCCCAGCGCACCCGCGCATGCGCAGTGGTGTGGGGGGGTGGGGCCAGCGCGCCCGCGCATGCGCAGTGGTGTGGGGGGGGGCCAGCTCGCCCGCGCATGCGCAGTGGGGGTGGGGGGGGCCGTCCAGCTCTCCCGCGCATGCGCAGTGGGGTGGGGGTAGGGCCAGCGCACCCGCGCATGCGCAGTGGGGGGTGGGGGGGGCCCAGCGCGCCCGCGCATGCGCAGTGGTGTGGGGGGGGTCGGCCATCGCGCCCGCGCATGCGCAGTGGGGTGGGGGGCCGGCCGGCGCGCCCGCGCATGCGCATTGGGTTGGGGGGGCCGTCCAGCTCTCCCGCGCATGCGCAGTGGGGTGGGGGTAGGGCCAGCGCCCCCGCGCATGCGCAGTGGGGTGGGGGGCCGGCCAGCGCGCCCGCGCATGCGCAGTGGGAGGGGGGGGTAGGGCCAGCGCGCCCGCGCATGCGCAGTGGTGTGGGGAGTAGCCCAGCCTGGGGGTGCCTTTTGTTCTGGTCCTCCTTGGAGCTGCCTTGAGAGCGGAATCAAGGTTGGAGAAGACCTCGGAGATCACTGAGTGCCACCAGCAGCAGCACGGCCAGCGCTGACCACGTCCGCCCATGGCACAGCCACAGGTGTTGGAGCACTCCCAGGGGTGGGCACTCCAAACCTCCCTGGGCAGCTGTGCCAAGGCCTGAGCGCCCTTTCCATGGAGGAATTTCCCCAATATCCACCCTGAGCCTCCCCTGGCCCAGCCTGAGGCCGTTCCCTCTCCTCCTGTCCCTGTTCCCTGGGAGCAGAACCCGACCCCCCCGGCTGCCCCCTCCTGTCAGGGACTTGTGCAGAGCCACAAGGTCCCGCCTGAGCCTCCTTTGCTCCGGGCTGTGCCCCTTTCCCAGCTCTCTCAGGAACTCTCCAGCCCCTTGCCAGCTCCGTTCCCTTGCCTGGACTCGCTCCAGCCCCTCCGTGTCCCTCTTGTCCCAGAGGTGCTGCCAGCACTGCAGGTGCCCCAGCAGTGCCAGCACAGGGACGGGCCCAGCGCGCCCGCGCATGCGCAGTGGGGAGGTGGGGGGTGTCGGCCAGCGCGCCCGCGCATGCGCAGTGGGGTGGGGGTAGGGCCAGCGCACCCGCGCATGCGCAGTGGGGGGTGGGGGGGGGCCCAGCGCATGCGCGCATGCGCAGTGGCGTGGGGGGGGTCGGCCATCGCCCCCGCGCATGCGCAGTGGGGTGGGGGGCCGGCCGGCGCGCCCGCGCATGCGCAGTGGGGGTGGGGGGGCCGTCCAGCTCTCCCGCGCATGCGCAGTGGGGTGGGGGTAGGGCCAGCGCCCCCGCGCATGCGCAGTGGGGTGGGGGTAGGGCCAGCGCCCCCGCGCATGCGCAGTGGGGTGGGGGTAGGGCCAGCGCGCCCGCGCATGCGCAGTGGGGTGGGGGGGGCCCAGCCTGGGGGTGCCTTTTGTTCTGGTCCTCCGTGGGGCTGCCTTGAGAGCGGAATCAAGGTTGGAAAAGACCTCGCAGATCACTGAGTGCCACCAGCAGCAGCACGGCCAGCGCTGACCACGTCCGCCCATGCCACAGCCACTGGTGTTGGAGCACTCCCAGGGGTGGGCACTCCAAACCTCCCTGGGCAGCTGTGCCAAGGCCTGAGCGCCCTTTCCATGGAGGAATTTCCCCAATATCCACCCTGAGCCTCCCCTGGCCCAGCCTGAGGCCGTTCCCTCTCCTCCTGTCCCTGTTCCCTGGGAGCAGAACCCGACCCCCCCGGCTGCCCCCTCCTGTCAGGGACTTGTGCAGAGCCACAAGGTCCCGCCTGAGCCTCCTTTGCTCCGGGCTGTGCCCCTTTCCCAGCTCTCTCAGGAACTCTCCAGCCCCTTGCCAGCTCCGTTCCGTTGCCTGGACTCGCTCCAGCCCCTCCGTGTCCCTCTTGTCCCAGAGGTGCTGCCAGCACTGCAGGTGCCCCAGCAGTGCCAGCACAGGGACGGGCCCAGCGCGCCCGCGCATGCGCAGTGGGGAGGCGGGGGGGCCCAGCGTGCCCGCGCATGCGCAGTGGGGAGGGTGGGGGGCCGTCCAGCTCTACCGCGCATGCGCAGTGGGGAGGGGGGGGGGGGCCCAGCGCGCCCGCGCATGCGCAGTGGTGTGGGGGGGGGCCCAGCGCGCCCGCGCATGCGCAGTGGGGGTGGGGGGGGCCGTCCAGCTCTCCCGCGCATGCGCAGTGGGGTGGGGGTAGGGCCAGCGCACCCGCGCATGCGCAGTGGGGGCTGGGGGGGCCCCAGCGCGCCCGCGCATGCGCAGTGGTGTGGGGGGGGTCGGCCATCGCCCCCGCGCATGCGCAGTGGGGGTGGGGGGCCGGCCGGCGCGCCCGCGCGTGCGCAGTGGGGGTGGGGGTCCGCCCAGCTCTCCCGCGCATGCGCAGTGGCGTGGGGGGCCGGCCAGCGCCCCCGCGCATGCGCAGTGGGGTGGGGGGCCGGCCAGCGCGCCCGCGCATGCGCAGTGGGAGGGGGGGTAGGGCCAGCGCGCCCGCGCATGCGCAGTGGGGTGGGGGGGGCCCAGCCTGGGGGTGCCTTTTGTTCTGGTCCTCCGTGGGGCTGCCTTGAGAGCGGAATCAAGGTTGGAAAAGACCTCGGAGATCACTGAGTGCCACCAGCAGCAGCACGGCCAGCGCTGACCACGTCCGCCCATGCCACAGCCACAGGTGTTGGAGCACTCCCAGGGGTGGGCACTCCAAACCTCCCTGGGCAGCTGTGCCAAGGCCTGAGCGCCCTTTCCATGGAGGAATTTCCCCAATATCCACCCTGAGCCTCCCCTGGCCCAGCCTGAGGCCGTTCCCTCTCCTCCTGTCCCTGTTCCCTGGGAGCAGAACCCGACCCCCCCGGCTGCCCCCTCCTGTCAGGGACTTGTGCAGAGCCACAAGGTCCCGCCTGAGCCTCCTTTGCTCCGGGCTGTGCCCCTTTCCCAGCTCTCTCAGGAACTCTCCAGCCCCTTGCCAGCTCCGTTCCGTTGCCTGGACTCGCTCCAGCCCCTCCGTGTCCCTCTTGTCCCAGAGGTGCTGCCAGCACTGCAGGTGCCCCAGCAGTGCCAGCACAGGGACGGGCCCAGCGCACCCGCGCATGCGCAGTGGGGAGGGGGGGGGGGCCCAGCGCGCCCGCGCATGCGCAGTGGTGTGGGGGGGGGGTCGGCCATCGCCCCCGCGCATGCGCAGTGGGGTGGGGGGCCGGCCGGCGCGCCCGCGCATGCGCAGTGGGGGTGGGGGGGCCGTCCAGCTCTCCCGCGCATGCGCAGTGGGGTGGGTGTCGGGCCAGCGCCCCCGCGCATGCGCAGTGGGGTGGGGGGCCGGCCGGCGCGCCCGCGCATGCGCAGTGGGGGTGGGGGGGCCGTCCAGCTCTCCCGCGCATGCGCAGTGGGGTGGGGGTAGGGCCAGCGCGCCCGCGCATGCGCAGTGGTGTGGGGGGGGGGCCAGCGCGCCCGCGCATGCGCAGAGGGGGTGGGGGGGGCCGTCCAGCTCTCCCGCGCATGCGCAGTGGGGTGGGGGTAGGGCCAGCGCACCCGCGCATGCGCAGTGGGGGGTGGGGGGGGCCCAGCGCGCCCGCGCATGCGCAGTGGTGTGGGGGGGTCGGCCATCGCCCCCGCGCATGCGCAGAGGGGTGGGGGGCCGGCCGGCGCGACCGCGCATGCGCAGTGGGGGTGGGGAGGCCGTCCAGCTCTCCCGCGCATGCGCAGTCGGGTGGGGGTAGGGCCAGCGCCCCCGCGCATGCGCAGTGGGGTGGGGGGCCGGCCAGCGCGCCCGCGCATGCGCAGTGGGGTGGGGGGGTAGGGCCAGCGCGCCCGCGCATGCGCAGTGGGGTGGGAGTAGCCCAGCCTGGGGGTGCCTTTTGTTCTGGTCCTCCGTGGGGCTGCCTTGAGAGCGGAATCAAGGTTGGAAAAGACCTCGGAGATCACTGAGTGCCACCAGCAGCAGCACGGCCAGCGCTGACCACGTCCGTCCATGCCACAGCCACAGGTGTTGGAGCACTCCCAGGGGTGGGCACTCCAAACCTCCCTGGGCAGCTGTGCCAAGGCCTGAGCGCCCTTTCCATGGAGGAATTTCCCCAATATCCACCCTGAGCCCAGCCTGGCCCAGCCTGAGGCCGTTCCCTCTCCTCCTGTCCCTGTTCCCTGGGAGCAGAACCCGACCCCCCCGGCTGCCCCCTCCTGTCAGGGACTTGTGCAGAGCCACAAGGTCCCGCCTGAGCCTCCTTTGCTCCGGGCTGTGCCCCTTTCCCAGCTCTCTCAGGAACTCTCCAGCCCCTTGCCAGCTCCGTTCCCTTGCCTGGACTCGCTCCAGCCCCTCCGTGTCCCTCTTGTCCCAGAGGTGCTGCCAGCACTGCAGGTGCCCCAGCAGTGCCAGCACAGGGACGGGCCCAGCGCACCCGCGCATGCGCAGTGGGGGGGGGGGGGGGGGGCCCAGCGCGCCCGCGCATGCGCAGTGGTGTGGGGGGGGGTCGGCCATCGCCCCCGCGCATGCGCAGTGGGGTGGGGGGCCGGCCGGCGCGCCCGCGCATGCGCAAAGGGGGTGGGGGGGGCCGTCCAGCTCTCCCGCGCATGGGCAGTGGGGTGGGGGTAGGGCCAGCGCACCCGCGCATGCGCAGTGGGGGGTGGGGGGGGCCCAGCGCGCCCGCGCATGCGCAGTGGGGTGTGGGGGGGGTCGGCCATCGCCCCCGCGCATGCGCAGTGGGGTGGGGGGCCGGCCGGCGCGCCCGCGCATGCGCAGTGGGGGTGGGGGGGGCCGTCCAGCTCTCCCGCGCATGCGCAGTGGGGTGGGGGCAGGGCCAGCGCCCCCGCGCATGCGCAGTGGGGTGGGGCGCCGGCCAGCGCGCCCGCGCATGCGCAGTGGGAGGGGGGGTAGGGCAGGCGCACCCGCGCATGCGCAGTGGGGGGTGGGGGGGGCCCAGCGCGCCCGCGCATGCGCAGTGGTGTGGGGGGGGTCGGCCATCGCCCCCGCGCATGCGCAGTGGGGGTGGGGGGCCGGCCGGCGCGCCCGCGCATGCGCAGTGGTGGTGGGGGGCCGCCCAGCTCTCCCGCGCATGCGCAGTGGGGTGGGGGGCCGGCCAGCGCCCCCGCGCATGCGCAGTGGGGTGGGGGGCCGGCCAGCGCGCCCGCGCATGCGCAGTGGGAGGGGGGGTAGGGCCAGCGCCCCCGCGCTTGCGCAGTGGGGTGGGGGGGGCCCAGCCTGGGGGTGCCTTTTGTTCTGGTCCTCCGTGGGGCTGCCTTGAGAGCGGAATCAAGGTTGGAAAAGACCTCGGAGATCACTGAGTGCCACCAGCAGCAGCACGGCCAGCGCTGACCACGTCCGCCCATGCCACAGCCACAGGTGTTGGAGCACTCCCAGGGGTGGGCACTCCAAACCTCCCTGGGCAGCTGTGCCAAGGCCTGAGCGCCCTTTCCATGGAGGAATTTCCCCAATATCCACCCTGAGCCTCCCCTGGCCCAGCCTGAGGCCGTTCCCTCTCCTCCTGTCCCTGTTCCCTGGGAGCAGAACCCGACCCCCCCGGCTGCCCCTTCCTGTCAGGGACTTGTGCAGAGCCACAAGGTCCCGCCTGAGCCTCCTTTGCTCCGGGCTGTGCCCCTTTCCCAGCTCTCTCAGGAACTCTCCAGCCCCTTGCCAGCTCCGTTCCGTTGCCTGGACTCGCTCCAGCCCCTCCGTGTCCCTCTTGTCCCAGAGGTGCTGCCGGCACTGCAGGTGCCCCAGCAGTGCCAGCACAGGGACGGGCCCAGCGCACCCGCGCATGCGCAGTGGGGGGGGGGGGGGGGGGGGCCCAGCGCGCCCGCGCATGCGCAGTGGTGTGGGGGGGGGGGTCGGCCATCGCCCCCGCGCATGCGCAGTGGGGGTGGGGGGGCCGTCCAGCTCTCCCGCGCATGCGCAGTGGGGTGGGTGTAGGGCCAGCGCCCCCGCGCATGCGCAGTGGTGTGGGGGTAGGGCCAGCGCGCCCGCGCATGCGCAAAGGGGGTGGGGGGGGGGCCGTCCAGCTCTCCCGCGCATGCGCAGTGGGGTGGGGGTAGGGCCAGCGCACCCGCGCATGCGCAGTGGGGGGTGGGGGGGGCCCAGCGCGCCCGCGCATGCGCAGTGGTGTGTGGGGGGGGTCGGCCATCGCCCCCGCGCATGCGCAGTGGGGGTGGGGGGCCGGCCGGCGCGCCCGCGCATGCGCAGTGGGGGTGGGGGGCCGCCCAGCTCTCCCGCGCATGCGCAGTGGGGTGGGGGGCCGGCCAGCGCCCCCGCGCATGCGCAGTGGGGTGGGGGGCCGGCCAGCGCGCCCGCGCATGCGCAGTGGGGGTGGGGGGGCCGTCCAGCTCTCCCGCGCATGCGCAGTGGGGTGGGGGTAGGGCCAGCGCGCCCGCGCATGCGCAGTGGTGTGGGGGGGGGGCCAGCGCGCCCGCGCATGCGCAGAGGGGGTGGGGGGGGCCGTCCAGCTCTCCCGCGCATGCGCAGTGGGGTGGGGGTAGGGCCAGCGCACCCGCGCATGCGCAGTGGGGGGTGGGGGGGGCCCAGCGCGCCCGCGCATGCGCAGTGGTGTGGGGGGGTCGGCCATCGCCCCCGCGCATGCGCAGAGGGGTGGGGGGCCGGCCGGCGCGACCGCGCATGCGCAGTGGGGGTGGGGAGGCCGTCCAGCTCTCCCGCGCATGCGCAGTCGGGTGGGGGTAGGGCCAGCGCCCCCGCGCATGCGCAGTGGGGTGGGGGGGCCGGCCAGCGCGCCCGCGCATGCGCAGTGGGGTGGGGGGTAGGGCCAGCGCGCCCGCGCATGCGCAGTGGGGTGGGAGTAGCCCAGCCTGGGGGTGCCTTTTGTTCTGGTCCTCCGTGGGGCTGCCTTGAGAGCGGAATCAAGGTTGGAAAAGACCTCGGAGATCACTGAGTGCCACCAGCAGCAGCACGGCCAGCGCTGACCACGTCCGTCCATGCCACAGCCACAGGTGTTGGAGCACTCCCAGGGGTGGGCACTCCAAACCTCCCTGGGCAGCTGTGCCAAGGCCTGAGCGCCCTTTCCATGGAGGAATTTCCCCAATATCCACCCTGAGCCCAGCCTGGCCCAGCCTGAGGCCGTTCCCTCTCCTCCTGTCCCTGTTCCCTGGGAGCAGAACCCGACCCCCCCGGCTGCCCCCTCCTGTCAGGGACTTGTGCAGAGCCACAAGGTCCCGCCTGAGCCTCCTTTGCTCCGGGCTGTGCCCCTTTCCCAGCTCTCTCAGGAACTCTCCAGCCCCTTGCCAGCTCCGTTCCCTTGCCTGGACTCGCTCCAGCCCCTCCGTGTCCCTCTTGTCCCAGAGGTGCTGCCAGCACTGCAGGTGCCCCAGCAGTGCCAGCACAGGGACGGGCCCAGCGCACCCGCGCATGCGCAGTGGGGGGGGGGGGGGGGGGCCCAGCGCGCCCGCGCATGCGCAGTGGTGTGGGGGGGGGTCGGCCATCGCCCCCGCGCATGCGCAGTGGGGTGGGGGGCCGGCCGGCGCGCCCGCGCATGCGCAAAGGGGGTGGGGGGGGCCGTCCAGCTCTCCCGCGCATGGGCAGTGGGGTGGGGGTAGGGCCAGCGCACCCGCGCATGCGCAGTGGGGGGTGGGGGGGGCCCAGCGCGCCCGCGCATGCGCAGTGGGGTGTGGGGGGGGTCGGCCATCGCCCCCGCGCATGCGCAGTGGGGTGGGGGGCCGGCCGGCGCGCCCGCGCATGCGCAGTGGGGGTGGGGGGGGCCGTCCAGCTCTCCCGCGCATGCGCAGTGGGGTGGGGGCAGGGCCAGCGCCCCCGCGCATGCGCAGTGGGGTGGGGCGCCGGCCAGCGCGCCCGCGCATGCGCAGTGGGAGGGGGGGTAGGGCAGGCGCACCCGCGCATGCGCAGTGGGGGGTGGGGGGGGCCCAGCGCGCCCGCGCATGCGCAGTGGTGTGGGGGGGGTCGGCCATCGCCCCCGCGCATGCGCAGTGGGGGTGGGGGGCCGGCCGGCGCGCCCGCGCATGCGCAGTGGTGGTGGGGGGCCGCCCAGCTCTCCCGCGCATGCGCAGTGGGGTGGGGGGCCGGCCAGCGCCCCCGCGCATGCGCAGTGGGGTGGGGGGCCGGCCAGCGCGCCCGCGCATGCGCAGTGGGAGGGGGGGTAGGGCCAGCGCCCCCGCGCTTGCGCAGTGGGGTGGGGGGGCCCAGCCTGGGGGTGCCTTTTGTTCTGGTCCTCCGTGGGGCTGCCTTGAGAGCGGAATCAAGGTTGGAAAAGACCTCGGAGATCACTGAGTGCCACCAGCAGCAGCACGGCCAGCGCTGACCACGTCCGCCCATGCCACAGCCACAGGTGTTGGAGCACTCCCAGGGGTGGGCACTCCAAACCTCCCTGGGCAGCTGTGCCAAGGCCTGAGCGCCCTTTCCATGGAGGAATTTCCCCAATATCCACCCTGAGCCTCCCCTGGCCCAGCCTGAGGCCGTTCCCTCTCCTCCTGTCCCTGTTCCCTGGGAGCAGAACCCGACCCCCCCGGCTGCCCCCTCCTGTCAGGGACTTGTGCAGAGCCACAAGGTCCCGCCTGAGCCTCCTTTGCTCCGGGCTGTGCCCCTTTCCCAGCTCTCTCAGGAACTCTCCAGCCCCTTGCCAGCTCCGTTCCGTTGCCTGGACTCGCTCCAGCCCCTCCGTGTCCCTCTTGTCCCAGAGGTGCTGCCAGCACTGCAGGTGCCCCAGCAGTGCCAGCACAGGGACGGGCCCAGCGCACCCGCGCATGCGCAGTGGGGGGGGGGGGGGGGGCCCAGCGCGCCCGCGCATGCGCAGTGGTGTGGGGGGGGGGTCGGCCATCGCCCCCGCGCATGCGCAGTGGGGGTGGGGGGGCCGTCCAGCTCTCCCGCGCATGCGCAGTGGGGTGGGTGTAGGGCCAGCGCCCCCGCGCATGCGCAGTGGTGTGGGGGGGGGGGCCAGCGCGCCCGCGCATGCGCAAAGGGGGTGGGGGGGGGGCCGTCCAGCTCTCCCGCGCATGCGCAGTGGGGTGGGGGTAGGGCCAGCGCACCCGCGCATGCGCAGTGGGGGGTGGGGGGGGCCCAGCGCGCCCGCGCATGCGCAGTGGTGTGTGGGGGGGGTCGGCCATCGCCCCCGCGCATGCGCAGTGGGGGTGGGGGGCCGCCCAGCTCTCCCGCGCATGCGCAGTGGGGTGGGGGGCCGGCCAGCGCCCCCGCGCATGCGCAGTGGGGGGGGGGGGTAGGGCCAGCGCGCCCGCGCATGCGCAGTGGGGTGGGGGGGGCCCAGCCTGGGGGTGCCTTTTGTTCTGGTCCTCCGTGGGGCTGCCTTGAGAGCGGAATCAAGGTTGGAAAAGACCTCGGAGATCACTGAGTGCCACCAGCAGCAGCACGGCCAGCGCTCACCACGTCCGTCCATGCCACAGCCACAGGTGTTGGAGCACTCCCAGGGGTGGGCACTCCAAACCTCCCTGGGCAGCTGTGCCAAGGCCTGAGCGCCCTTTCCATGGAGGAATTTCCCCAATATCCACCCTGAGCCTCCCCTGGCCCAGCCTGAGGCCGTTCCCTCTCCTCCTGTCCCTGTTCCCTGGGAGCAGAACCCGACCCCCCCGGCTGCCCCCTCCTGTCAGGGACTTGTGCAGAGCCACAAGGTCCCGCCTGAGCCTCCTTTGCTCCGGGCTGTGCCCCTTTCCCAGCTCTCTCAGGAACTCTCCAGCCCCTTCCCAGCTCCGTTCCCTTGCCTGGACTCGCTCCAGCCCCTCCGTGTCCCTCTTGTCCCAGAGGTGCTGCCAGCACTGCAGGTGCCCCAGCAGTGCCAGCACAGGGACGGGCCCAGCGCACCCGCGCATGCGCAGTGGTGTGGGGGGGGGGGGGGTCCGCCATCGCCCCCGCGCATGCGCAGTGGGGTGGGGGGGCCGGCCGGCGCGCCCGCGCATGCGCAGTGGGGGTGGGGGGGCCGTCCAGCTCTCCCGCGCATGCGCAGTGGGGTGGGTGTAGGGCCAGCGCCCCCGCGCATGCGCAGTGGGGTGGGGGCCGGCCAGCGCACCCGCGCATGCGCAGTGGGGGTGGGGGGCCGGCCGGCGCGCCCGCGCATGCGCAGTGGGGGTGGGGGGGGCCGTCCAGCTCTCCCGCGCATGCGCAGTGGGGTGGGGGTAGGGCCAGCGCCCCCGCGCATGCGCAGTGGGGTGGGGGGCCGGCCGGCGCGCCCGCGCATGCGCAGTGGGGGTGGGGGGGGCCGTCCAGCTCTCCCGCGCATGCGCAGTCGGGTGGGGGTAGGGCCAGCGCCCCCGCGCATGCGCAGTGGGGTGGGGGTAGGGCCAGCGCCCCCGCGCATGCGCAGTGGGGTGGGGGTAGGGCCAGCGCGCCCGCGCATGCGCAGTGGGGTGGGGGGGGCCCAGCCTGGGGGTGCCTTTTGTTCTGGTCCTCCGTGGGGCTGCCTTGAGAGCGGAATCAAGGTTGGAAAAGACCTCGGAGATCACTGAGTGCCACCAGCAGCAGCACGGCCAGCGCTGACCACGTCCGCCCATGCCACAGCCACAGGTGTTGGAGCACTCCCAGGGGTGGGCACTCCAAACCTCCCTGGGCAGCTGTGCCAAGGCCTGAGCGCCCTTTCCATGGAGGAATTTCCCCAATATCCACCCTGAGCCTCCCCTGGCCCAGCCTGAGGCCGTTCCCTCTCCTCCTGTCCCTGTT